>NW_028025875.1:0-10700 GCF_054177405.1 Leptonychotes weddellii
AAAAAAAAAAAAAAACCCTGAGAGTTTTATGTCATCTTCACTTTACAGATGAGCTTAAGTAATATGTTGTCGCTAATTAGGATGGGAATAATCCTGGAATATTATTAAGAAGAAGCAGATAGGAATTGCCACGGACTGGCCTCAGCTTAATTTTCAGCTTACCACCCCACTTCTCTGGCTAGTGGTGGATTCTCAGGATTTCATAAGGCTGACTGTAAGTGTTTTTTTCAGCTATCACTGAGATTATTGGTGAGAGTGGAGCCTGCGAGCCAGAATATATATGAGAGTGTGTCCTTAAACCACAAACAATTTGCCATGTACCCAATGCTGTATTAAAAAAAAAAAAAAGAGGAGTTCATTGATACACTAGTCTCTGAATTTGTGAGTGGTATTGGAGATTGTTTGGTTCATTCCTTTCGTTTTTCAGATGAGGCAGCTGAACGTCTGGACTCATAGTCCTAGAACTCCTATTTCAGAACCACTAGAATTGGAACCAGGTTGTCCTGACTTGATATTTCGTACACTTTATCCAGCTCCAGAAACAAACTGGTAATAAAGTAAATTAAGAGGACCTAGGGAAGGGACGCCTGGGTGGCTCAGTTGGTTAAGCCTCTGCCTTCAGCTTGGGTCATGATCCCCGGGTCTGGGATCGAGTCCCGCATCAGGCTCCTTGCTCAGCGGGGAGCCTGCTTCTTCCTCTGCCTGTCATTCCCCCTGCTTGTGCGCGCTCTCTCTGACAAATAAATAAAATCTTTAAAAAAAAAAGATTTTAAAAGAGTAATTAGGGAAGGTGGAAAGGAGTTATTGGAAGAGACCTATAATAGCTAAATCGAAGTAAAAATTACGTTACCCAAGTGACAATTTAATATGTTTGTGGGTTAAGGAGAAACGCCAGTTTTATTAATAAGGAGAAAAAATAGATTCAACACAGTGAACATTTGCTACTCTTATATTCATTATTACTAAGAACTGCAATATGATCCATACACATTAACTTATTTTTTAGAGGAGAAATGTAAAAGAGAAAATAAAATAACATAAAACTCCAGTGGCAAAGTGCAGATATGATGATAGTAGAAAACCAAACGGAGAAAATGAATTTTTTAAAATGATAAATAGGGGCACCTGGGTGGCTCATTCAGTTAAGCGGCCACCTCTTGGTTTTGGCTCAGGTCATGATCTCAGGGTCCTGAGATGGAGCTCTGCCTTGAGCCCTGCGTGGGGCTCCGTGCTCAGTGGGGAGTCTGCTCAATATTCTCTTCCTCTGTCCCACCCCCACGTATGCTCTCCCTTTCAAATAAATAAATAAATACATCTTTAAAAAAATGATAAAAGATTAAGTAAAAAAAAAATTTAAGAGCAAATTTCAAGTGCTTCAGTATGTTATGACATTTTCTTGAACATTTTGTTGGTGGTATCAGTCAATACTTTCCTCTTTCGTGGGCTAAGCAAAAGGACATAGCTGGAAATTATTCTGCATGTGAATACAAGCTGCGGCTTTATCAAGGAGACAGAGGTGTGTGGCCACACATGTTGTGCATTGTGTAACCGCAGAGGACACCATTTGTGTAGACTATGATGAGAATGACTTGCCCTAGTCAGTCACTACCTGACCTACTCAACTGTACATTGCGTCCCTGCCTGGTGGAAGCTGTCGGGTAGTTGATTATATCATAAATGTTGTATCCCATAACAGTAAATAAACATTCTCCTCTTATTTTTCAAAATGTAATTTGGAAAGAAAGACACTGTAGATTTTTTACAAAAATGTAAAACAAGATGCCTGTGGGAAAGGGATTTCCTCAAAGGAAGGAACAAGACACACATGTGTCCCAAAGCTGGTTACCTGCTATGTTGACACACACGGACTTTCAGATCCAGACAAATGGAGAGAAAGATTTATTTTCAGAGTATCTGTGTTACTTTAAACAAAGGGCACAATATGCTTTCCTAAAAGGTCATCTTTTATATATCTGATTGCCACACTGTGAAACCCCACTCACTGGTGACCAGCACAATTACTACACCTAGATAAATAGAGGGGAAAGTCAGCCTCGTGAAACACTTAAGAAAGAAATGGAGAAACTTGCAGTCTCTAACCTCAGCTCTGACCCTGACATGGTGTGTGGTCCTGAGAAAGCCATTTAACCTCTTGATGTCTTAGGTTCCCTTTGGAGGTCTCGAATTTCAGGGGGTGAAGTGAGGGTAGAATTTGGGAATTATCTCTCTTAAAACCCAGGAATGCCATAAGAATGAATGAATGTTTTCTAAATGCAGAATAAAATTTTCAATAGGAAAATATTTTGGCTAAGAGCTGGTGGGGTGGATAAAAGAGTTTTGGCGATCTCAGATTTTGATGTCAGATAACTTTCATTTTGTTTCTTTCCCACAGGACCACTTAATACGTTTGTGGGTTAAGGAAAAACACAATTTTTATTAATAAGGAGGAAGAAGTAGATTCAGTGCAATTTTCAGCATATTAACATTTGCTATCTTTATATCCATTATTAAGAACTACAAAATGATACAGGCACATTGCAGGAAATATTCCTGCAGGAAATAGACGTGTACCAACAAATAGGATGTTTCGATATGATAACACATCAGTTTCTATAAGTCAAGTAAAGCACATTTCTAGTGTCTAAAGAGTTCAAAGACATTTTCAGCAATCCAGGCCTAATTATTAAAAAATAATTTTGCATTATATAAAATATATATTATATATATAGTGATTATATATAAAATATAGACATCTTAACATACGCAAACACCTTGGAAAATTTAATCTTTGGAGTTCTGCCCTGGGGGTCCATGGAAGAGATTCAGAATACAACTAACATTAAAAATAGTGACAATTTATTGAGCACCTAGTATGTACTTACTAATTTAATTTTTAAGCTAACTTATTTAAATAAAGTGGGGAGGGAGAGGATGATTCAGGAAGTCTTGTTGAGGAGCTGTTTTGAAAGCCCTGATTAGAGACTATGGGGTAAGGACTGTTGCTATATCGGTTTTAGAAATGAGGAGACTGGGGCCCAAATAAGTCACTTGACAAATGTAAATGGAGAGTTAGGACAGGCTCTTTGGTAGGATTATGAACTATATAAGAGGTACATCATGGCTCTACCATAAGATTAAAGGCAGGTGTTCAATCTCAACAGACAAATGAAAGTTGGGGAGTTAGAGCTTCAGGAAATACATTATATAAACCTAATTTGGAACTTGTTCTTTGGGTTCATCATGAGACAATCCAAATTAAGTCATGTTAATGATACTTGAGCATTTACTCCAACTCTGGTAGTACTGGGGAAGGAGAAAAGGAAGTCTACAATTCCAGCCAGAGTGGCTAGGAATCCAGGCCTCATGGGTGTCTGTCTATACTTCATGATGTTTGTCTGACTGTATGGCTTCAATTCAAACTAAATGTTTATCAAAGGCCTTCCATCTGCTAAGAACTGTATTAGGTACCAGGGATATGAACATGACTGATGCACACTCAGGCCATCAAGCAGTTTCCAACTTAGCAAGGTAGTCTGACATATATACAAAGGCCCACAATACCAAGCAAGGTAGTCTGACATATATACAAAGGCCCACAATACCAAGCAGAAGGTTTATGTAAGCTATATGAACAAAATGGCATGAGAGCCCAAGAGAGGGCTATTAATTTTGCCAGGAGTTACAGGTGAGTATTGGTTAATGTGGGCAACAGGTCAAAGGGATTGATCCAGCTTGAGGATACACATGAGGGACCCATGTGGTTGATTCTGGATGTGGTAGGTTCTCAGGTATAACCATAAATCTAGAAGCAAAGGGAAGAATCACAAGATGAAATTAGGTGGGGTAGATTACGAGTATCATGTTAAGACATCATAACTCTACACTGTAGATAACACAGAGTCATTATAAGTCTGGTTTTTAAAGAAGGGTGAAGTGACATGATTAGATGTGAATTTTAGAAACATGAATTTTAGGACTGATGATGGGACAGAGAAACAACGGATTCCATTAGGATGTATTTGTGATATAGCAGACAAGAAAAATTGGAGAAAACAAGAGCAGAGGAATATCATGGAGGTAGAATTTAGAGGATTTTGAGAACCATTATAAGTGGGGCAACAAGTCCTGAGAACAAAGGAAGTCAAAGCTGGCTCCAAGCCCCTTGCTGTGCAGGAAGGCTGATGCTTATAAGTCCACAGGAGAGCACAAATGAGAAGTCCATTTGGAGCAGAGAACATAATATGTACCATACTGGACATGTTAATTTGGAGGAGCCTATAAAATATACAAGCAAAGGTGATATGTTTAGTAGGTGTTAGTAAACCTGGATGAGGAGTTCAAGAGGGGAATGATTGGACCTTTGATCTAGAGATGGGGAGGTCATCTGAATGCAGATTACAGATGATGCTTAGGAATAGGTTAATTTTCTTAATGCAAGAGTATAAAATAGGAAGGAAGCAGATAAAAATGGATCTGTGGGCCTCAGACTAGCAGCATCAGAGTCAGCATTTGTTAGAAATGCATATTCTCAGGCCATATCTGAGACTTACTCACATAGAGACTTCTGAGCAGAATAGACAAATATATGTTCCACGTGCTTCTGATGAACTAAGTTTGAGAACCAATGATTTACTATATTGGAAGAAAAAGAGAAGCCATCAAGTGAAGAGTCAGAGAAGAAGGAGGGAGGGCGAGAGATAGGATGTCACAGAAGTTTTCTTAGAATTCTAGGCATGGTCAGTGTCAGATACTCCAGAAACTTTAAGTATGCTGGGGACTGAGTAGAGGTCACTAGACCTACACATTAGAAGCTTTGTGGGAGTAAGTACACCAAAAATCAAGATTACAGCTGGTGGAGGCATCAATTCAAAGTCAAGCTAAGAGCATGGGAGTGTAGGCCTACTTACTCAAGCAGTAGGAAAAGCAAGATGTTGATGTTTTGGTGACACTTTAAGCAGGTAGGGCACCAAACAGAGTTTTTTTGGGGGGGGCGGTTGAAGTGAAAAGTTTGAGTATGACTTTATGTTAAGGGGAAGTAAGATACTAGTTGATGGAGCAAGTTCTGAAAGGATAATTGAGTGAAATGGGATGGGAAGCAGATGATAGTCTTAAGGGCAAAAAAGTGGTTGGAGGCAGTTCTCCTTTTGAGAAAAGAGGTACGGCTTAGTGAGCATGAGGGTAAGTATAGCTGGAAGAGAGAGAGCTTAAGAGAGCTCATGCCAGCAAACCAGCCTCTGTTCCCAGAAAAGCAACAGGCAGGGCTGTTTTCTTTGAGTGAGAGCAGGCAAGACCAGAAGATCTTGAAAGTGGTCATGGTTTGAAAAAGATCTGTGGGAACAGCAATATTGGAGGAAGCCCAATGACCTGTCAACAAGAAATGGCCTCAGTTTCCTCTTCTTGCTCATTTCTTGGGATTTTGTACATTTCCCGAGTTGTGATATGTCACTGCATTCTTCATGCCCCACCTTGTGGCCTGGCAGAGGGAAGGCCCTTTCTTTTCCTTGAGACCCTCACCCAGCTCTGGCACAGGTTTGACATCAAACTCAGGTGAGTGGAATGGATAGCAGAGGTAGTCTTCACTCAGTTCATTTCACTCTCGACATTCCAGCTAAGAAGAGCACGAGGAGCATTGTTTGTGGGTTGAGGAAGATCTAGCCAAAGGGGGAAATTAATTAATTTTGAGGATTCACATATCCAGGAGTGATGGTAATAATGCACAAGTGTTAGAATCTGCATTTATCCTGCAGATCAGTTTTCTGGTATTTGCATAGGCCTGAAATGAATTAGGTAAATGCATTTTCCAGATCTTCCCATTATTCTAAAGCATATATAATGGCATTTCAATTTATATAGTCTAGACTTGTTATCTCATACTGCTATTAAGCCATCAAACTCACAGAATTTCCCAGGCCACAGATATCCCTTTTGGCTATTTTCACTCATCGGTTCTGTCCCACCACAGTGCACATTACTCATAGATTTGAGACCTAAGAGGAGAGTGAAGTTAATATTCTTGGATGACTATGCAAATATGAAAAGAATTCTATTCCACTTATTCATTTCTTTTAAATAATGGAGGTTACCATTTGTAGATGCCCCAAATAGCTGAGGTCTTTGACCAGGGATAGTTTAAATTTTGGAAACTTGCTCTTTCAAAGCCCTGTTACAGACATGGGATTCTGGAGGACGAAATAATTCAGTTAGAAAAGGAAACTGCTCCAAAGGGATAAACTATGTAATACCCACTTTACTTGCAGTCATTAACAATTGTCCCCCAACTTTAAGGCTCATGAATAGAATCTGGGAAGCAGAAAATTTCAGATGGCTTGGTAGCCCTGTCAGTTCACCTCCTCAAGTCTCATCAAAAACTAAAGTCAAGAGCATGAATAAAGAAGTAGAAGGACTTGGGAAGGGGTTAGGGGTATAACGATGGAGTAGACAGGATATGTGTTTTGTCTTCATATCTTGGAATTCTGGAGTTTGCAAGAATGAATCATTGCTCCTGGTGACATTCCTTTTTGACAGGCAATCTAGAATGACTGTTCAGTAACTATCTGCACATGAGCTGGTACCAAGAGTGAAAACAAGTCAAGTTTGTTCATCTAAATTATTATTTTTGTTTTTATCTAATGAATTCTTTTTTCCTTAATTCTAAATAATTTTATATTTCAATTATTTATTCTAGGTTAGAAAACATTTTTGTGTAGAACAAAGGGATGGTGAAAATCTCTTCTCATTCCATACTCACTGTCTTCAAATTATAAGATCATTCAAACTATCTACCCCAATAGTATAAAAATCCCCAATGTCATTATTTACTTTATTCTATGTATTATGCCTCTAATCAATTATCAATAATTATATACAGAATATTTCCCTCTAAAATATAACAGTTGTAATGAAAAGAGAGTTATAAACTTCAACTGAAATAATAACATTTTTAAAATGGTAGATGCTCCAGTCCATCCTTTTATTAAAAATATACAATGTCTAATACCATTTTTCTTATATTAAATTCAAACTATTCAAAAATAAAAAGCTAATAGTGAAAGTCTTCCCACATCTTTCCTCAAACCTGTTCCCTGCCCAGAGGTAATCATTGAATCATCCAATGTGTTTCTAGAACTTTCTTAGTGCATTAGTTTTCTTTGGTTTCATAGTAGTACAAAGACTCATTGGTTGCTTTCTGTACACGGGAATATACAGAAAGTACAAGGAAATGGACTATTTGTATGGGCCAATGAAAAAATGAGAGGACCAGATTGAGTTTCTGAAGCCCAATAAATAATCTGAAGCTTTAACATTTTATTACACAGCCTTATCAGCATCAGTTTGATGCTGCAAATATTTTATCCATTTGTCATTGCTTATGTTCTGGTGCCACATAAATGAATAAACATGTCCGATACACTCTTGGAATTTACGTTCTATATGAAGACTTCACATATGTATCTTCAAAACTCCAATTAAACAGTTATTGAAATAGGATTTTCTAAGGCTCTTCACTATTTTGTCAGGGAATTGACCATTCGAATTTCCCAAGTGACAACAGAATTAAAATTTGTGAAACACTGCCCTCTAATGGATAAAGAAGTATTTGATACAGTGTACGAAAGGAAAAAGGATACATGAAAGACACAATTAAATTGCTTTTCTCATGCTAGAATCTAACACAACATAATGGACTTTAGGAGATGCTGATAATAAGGCAGAGTAGGATTTTGTGGGGACTGATAGTATAACCTAAATTTTTGATTCAAGATCCTGCACAGCCAATTTGTATACAGCAAAAACGTCTCTTAATTATGAATCTTGTGGGTGACCTCATGGGAATCATATTGTAAAACATGGCAAAAATACCAGACAGCCTTATAGTTATAAACAGCCCTGTACGGACAATGTCTGTACATCATCAAGTATTTGTCAGGTCTGAGAGTAAAAATGGCAAATAACCCAATAACTGACTGGCCTAAAACAAGTATTTCTACCAGAGACAATAGAACAGATTGTACGTACTTCAAATACATTTCACCATCATCCAAATTGAGTCTTCATGTTTGTACAATCCAATTTTGTTCTTATCCCCTCTCTCCATTATCCTGAGGAGTATTACTATTATTTGTTGTTGAGCCTACCATATATGGTGTCCCCAAAACATACTACCCGTCGAGGGAAGAAAAGGAAATCCGGATAAATAAGGGTGAAGAAGGGAAACAGCAGAGTGAGACAAACAAATGTTTGGACTTCAGCATTTCACACTCAATGTCATACCCAACCCCCCAAATGACCCCTAGTTAAAGAAGAGGCTCTCTACACCCACCCTCCTTACCCCTAGTTTACAAATGAAACCATTTGTTCCTGGGCAAATTAAGTGAGAAAAGTTCAATTCACTCTTGTGATGTGCAGTTTAAGAAGTCACTTTATCTCTCCTCTTTGGTTCTTTGTCTTTACAAGTGGGAGAGGGATGTTTGTCCTCTACTTTCTCCTCGGTTAGGAGAGTTAAAGAAATGCTCTACTTGCTTGGAACCAAGCTCAAGCTGTGATCATGAGCTCTTGGAGGGCAGGGACTGAGCAACCCATCATTCCGTCCCTCTCTTAGAGCAACGCTTAACGTTTCACAGACCATTTCACTTTTAGCAAGTAGACTGAAATCTGCCTTCGTAGCTATACTGGTTTGCAAGGGCTGCCATAACAAAGTATAAAAACCTGGTGGCTGAAACAACAGAAATGTACAGCCTCAGTTCTGGAGGCTACAAGTCCCAAACCAAGCTGTGAGAGAAGTTTCTGTTCCAGGATGTGTCCCTGACGTGTGGATGGCCATCTTTTCCTGCGTCTCTTCACGGTATTTTCCCTCTCTCTGTACCTGCTTCTCTGTCCAGATTTTCCGTTCTCCTAAGACATAAGTCATACTGGAGTCGGGGCCCACTCTACTCCAGCATGACCTCATCTTAACCGATTACACTGGCAATAACCCTCTTTCCAAATAAGGTCACCTTCTGAGGTACTGGGGGTTAGGACTCAACATATGAATTTTTAGGGGACACAATTCAATCCTATAACAGCGTCCCTTTAAGGACGAACTAATTGTCATTGAGAAACCCAGGATTCGGAATAGGAGCCAGTCTGAAACCCAGTGCTCTATATTTCTGGTAAGTTGGAAACTCCAGAAAGAAAGAAATCTTAGTGCTATAAATATATGTTCCTGTGGGCTCCCCGTCTCCATCTGCTTATCGCCCTTGCTTTCTCTGCCATTCTTGTTACCATTCCTTTCTCTGTACTCAGTTCCCTTTTCATAGACTCCCCCCAGCTAATAAAAGGAATGTACACCTGCAGGCTAGAACAAACTCTGGCTTTGCCAGCATTTTTTGGTGACAAGAGTGGGGGGGGGTGGGCTCAATAAAATTTATTTTTTTCTCCACATACAAAAATCTTTTAACAACACCAAACACTAGCTTGGTAAAGACACATCCACTTCTAAAAACTCTGGCAAATTAATGGAAAGGATCCTATGTAAAAATGCTCATCTCCTCACTCCACCCCCATCAAACCCTGAGCTGATGGTCTCTAGAAGCTGAAGTGAAAGTAAAGAATGCAACGTTTCTTTTGCTTTGGATCACATCGACCTCTTTGTTCAGGATGTAGACTTTGACCCTGAGCCATCTATTATGTGTTTTTGTTCCTGACCTCGGTTATACATTTCAGATGTGAAATTTTTCACAGATGGCTCAGTGATGGTCTTTTGTTACTTACCTTGGAAAAAATTATTTTGTGTCTGTGCATGAATGTCTAATAAGAGAAATGATTATCTGTATGCTAAGAGAGATGGAGTAGTGCCTTGTAAACCTACTGAGGCTATTCAAATAGTAAGCCTGATCCAAAATATTTCATCAGTGAGACCATATTATTTTGATTTTTTGCAGCCTGTTTCATGCAGCATCCAAGCCAAGCTTATGAACATTTTCAAGCTTTGTATAAGATGGAAGTCAATGAATCAAAAATCAACTTCACAAGTATGCAACTCCGTAGAAGTTAATGAGTTCCTATTGATCAGGATGTCAGCTTAACATGTATAAACTGTTCAATCAAACGCTCAAGGTAATATTCTTAAGTAGTCTAAACCTATTCTTTAAGATTTTATTTATTTATTTTTACAGATTTTATTTATTTGTCAGAGAGAGAGAGAGAGCACAAGCAGGGGGACTGGCAGGCAGAGGGAGAAGCAGGCTCTTCCCTGAGCAAGGAGCCTGATGTGGGACTCAATCCCAGGACCCTGGGATCATGACCTGAGCCGAAGGCAGATGCTTAACCATCTGAGCCCCCCAGGTGCCCCTAAACCTCTTCTTTTTTGTGTGTATGTATATCCAAATTAGGAAACCTTTTTCCTTTCCCTTCAGGTGTTCAGTGTTTTTACCTTCTCTATTCATTAAATCTTACCCTGATAGGAACATCTGAAACTCATTTATATATATTCAAGTGTGTTTGATAATAATTTAATGTTACACTTCCCAAGGCCTTCTCTATTCATTAAATCTTACCCTGATAGGAACATCTGAAACTCATTTATATATATTCAAGTGTGTTTGATAATAATTTAGTGTTACACTTCCCAAGGAGCATTGTAATTATTATTGTTGTTGTTTTTATCATTATTATTATTAAAAGGAGAAGGAGATATTGAATCTTTAACATAAGGCTACTCA
>NW_028025876.1:0-622 GCF_054177405.1 Leptonychotes weddellii
GCCCCTTCCTGTCCCCACAGGCTGAAATGGAGAAACGAGATCTGGGCCCGGGGTGTGCTTTCTGCTTTGGGTGACTTTCTTCAGGCAAAACACTGTTTTCCAAAGCGGCGTGGGTGGGCTCTGCTCTTCCCCATTCCTAAGGGGCCTGCCACACACGGGTTGTCCAGGTGGACCCGCAGTCTGTGCCCCATCCTGGGTCCCCAGCATCCATGTACTTTCTGGAGTTAATAATGTGGTCAAGTTCATTCTCTGGCGGTTCCCTAAGGCCTCCCCAGCACCCCGAGCTTGGGGCCGTGTGGGCCCTTTGCAGCCTGCCCGCCCCCAGCTTGGGCAACCACAGATGTCCGTCCCCAATGTCACGGAGCTAGAATTGTGCCCTAGGGCGCCTCGGGGCTGGCTTGTTTCACTCGGCGAATGTAGTTGGGGTGTGTCTGGGCGGCCATGGTTGTTGGTGTCTGGTGCTCTCCCCCGCTGAGGACTATCTGTGCTGGACGGACGTAGCTCTGTCATCTCTGGCCCCTGGCAGGTGCAGGTTGTTGCTGGCATGGGGCTCTCTGCAGGGACATTGTCGGGGGCGTCCAGCCACAGGCTTCTGTGTGGGCATAGTTCTCGCTTTTCGGGG
>NW_028025877.1:0-622 GCF_054177405.1 Leptonychotes weddellii
GACTGCCTTCGGCTCAGGTCATGATCCTGGAGTCCCGGGATCGAGTCCCGCATCGGGCTCCCTGCTCGGCAGGGAGTCTGCTTCTCCCTCTGACCCTCCTCCCCCTCATGCTCTCTGTCTCTCATTCTCTCTGTCTCAAATAAATAAATAAAATCTTTAAAAAAAAAAAAAAAAGAAAAGGATTGTATGAGACACACAATAAAGGGCAGTAGGAGGCCAGGCAAAGGCTGAGAATGGTAAGAAAGGCAACGAAATCCTCAAGGAGAGAAGATGGTGAATGCTGAAGACAAACATTCTGGGAGGAATAGGAATATAAAGGAATAAAGGTACATTGAAGATCTTTAATTTCTTAAATATCTTATATTTACCAATATCTTATATTAATGAAGATCTTAAAATATGAATGAAGACCTTAAGATAGTAGGTTTAAGAAATTAAATATCTTCAGTGTACCAACATTGATTTTATCATCCGGCCTCTCACTTTTAGGAAGTTTCTGTCTCCTGGAGTCCCGGGGAGAGAAGCAGCAAGTGCTCTTTTTCCAGATGCTTCCATTCTGAACAGTGGCTTATCAATGGCTTTTGTGTTTATGGTTAGGCAAGTCCTACCATGGGCTGGTCAT
>NW_028025878.1:0-622 GCF_054177405.1 Leptonychotes weddellii
AAAATGTAAAGAGAACTCTAAAGAATAATGGAAGGAGTACATTTGGGAGAGGTCTGCCCTCAGACTGAGTTTCAATTCTTGCTGTAGATTTTGTGACTGAAGCCACTGGATGGGGGACATGTTTGCTGAGGTGCTGAAGACCAGGACATTTCTGCAAATAGCTTTGTGGGTCTGAGAAAGAAAGTCTTTTAGAGCATATGCTTTATTAAACATAGCACTATGTCTAAATGATTGGAGTTCCTACTAGTTAGTAGGGTGTATTATGTATGTAATTAGTATGACCAAAAACTATATTTGATTTAACAAAGGAATTAATTGTGACACATATAGCTGTGAGGAATTATATAGTGTTCTAGTTTGAGAGTTCTATGTAGAGCATATTTATTTTGTTTTATTAGTATAAGGGATTTTTTTTTTGGACTACAAGTTTATTGTGAAAATTTAAGTGTAGAAACTAGTGATAACATGAATATATATTTTATTTAAACTTCAGATCTTATAGTTCAAAGATAGGATTTGAGTCACAAAACTTTTGTTTACCCAAATGTTTTCTAGAATATAGGTACCCTAATTTAAAAACATTGGGATAGTTGGGGTTTTGGAATGCATGTTCCCATAGAAA
>NW_028025879.1:0-622 GCF_054177405.1 Leptonychotes weddellii
TTTGGTCCTGCCAGAGATCCATCGAGATGGGGTCACAGTAACTGACTGACAGATGAGGAAACTGAGGCTCGAGAGCCATGGATGGAGAGACCTGCCCAGACTAAGGGCAGCACTCCCATCCACATCCACATCCTGTTGGATGTTCTTGGCCCAAGTGATGGCCATAGTCACGGAGAAGTAAGGCCTGAGCCAGGACTCAGATCCAAGTCCTCCCGCCTCATGGCTCCAGAGCCTGGACGAGCCCCAGCTGCTGGGTGTGGCTTCCCTGCTCGGGGCCTGCTTCCTGGGCCAGGCCCAAAAGAACCTAAGCTCCCCATAGAGCCCCACGCACACCGTGCTGCCCCCCACCTCTGAGCCCCTGCCCCGCTGTGCCCTCTGTGAGGAACACTGTGTCCCTTACATCCTGGGAGGTTCAGAGCTCAGCTCAGACATGACTCTTCCGGAGAGGACTCAGGACCTCCAGCCTGCTCCCTGGCACATCATGAACCTCAGTTTCCTCGGTTGTGATGAGGTCTCACGTTACAGCCTCGTGGTGAGGGCTGCATGCCACGTACGTGCAACGTGCCTAGGTCACGGCCCGCTCACGGTGCACACTCACTCAGTGAGCTGTTGTGGATACACA
>NW_028025880.1:0-622 GCF_054177405.1 Leptonychotes weddellii
TCCCCCATGAAGAACACACCTGCCCAGATGCACATGAGCCCCCCGCGGCCCTGCGTTAAAGGGAATGGCACGGGGCATGTGGACCACCTCGGAGACAGCAGAAGGAGAAGGGGATGCCAGGTGCAGGGACACACGGACACACTTACGGACTGACAGGGTCACTGACTGGGACATGATGGAATTTCAGGACCTGGACACGGCCTGAGGGACACAGAGGTTCAGGGATTGGCCCAGCTGTTACAACAACACCAGAAGCAACGGGCAGCCCTGTGGCCAAGCCAGGATGGGCCACCTGGTCAGACCCCCATCAGGAGAGGGTCCCAACCAGTCGGCTTTCAGGAGACACTTCTCAGACGAGGAAGGCCAGCAAAATGAGGACAAGGACCAGGGAAGAGGAAGGTAGGGGTCAGTGACACTGGGACGGAAGACAAGGGCCCCCTGGGTCCTGGAGAAGGGCACCAGCCTGGGGCGGCTGCCATGGAACACCCATTGCAGGACGACCAGGCACGCCGACCTGCGTTCTCCAGAGAAGTGGACAGATACACATATGTGTGTATATAAAAGTCGCTCTAAGGGACCAGCCACCCGGTGCAGGCCACGAGGTCCCCAATCGGCGGGCGGC
>NW_028025881.1:0-622 GCF_054177405.1 Leptonychotes weddellii
GCCTATAGATGGCGCCACACAGGTCAGCCTCTCAGGCATAAGCAGGGCAGCGGATGGATGTGGAAGAGCCAGGGGGAGACACCCAGCACACACACCATAGCCGAAGCTCCTAGAAGGCAGGGACTAGGTTTTACTCATCGTTATGTTCAAATGCCTGGCACATAGTTGGTACATGGTGTATTTGTTTCTGAACAAATGTATGAAGGAGAGGATGAGAGCATACATACATCCATGAAAATGATCAGTGCCAGATGAAAAGTGAGTGGGAACAGGGGACAGTACTACCGAACCAGAAACTTCCACAGGAAAGAGAAGCCACTGTGGACCACCGAAGTGGAAACGGCTTCGTGGAGAAAGTAGGAAAGCTGGGTCTCAAAGGAAATGCCTGGTTAGATCAGTGGCGACACCATTCCAGGTGGAGGAAACAGGATGAGCAAGAACCCAGAGCCACGTGTTAAGGAAACAATAGCCCAGTGTAGCCCAAGGACCAGGAGCTGTCATGGGGACCAAGTTACACAGGGCAGAGGGTGGTGGCCGAGGAGCCTGCGACGTGCTGTGCATGCCGTGGGCAGACTCTAAGACCTGGACAGCTGAGCACGCAGTGGTCAGACCAGGGGGGACA
>NW_028025882.1:0-622 GCF_054177405.1 Leptonychotes weddellii
AAGTTATTGCTAATACTAATATAAATACTCAGTACCTATTACAGTATAGTCCTTGCTTCTTTTCTATTCTATTGGTTTTCTCTGAGAAATTTCATCTGATATACAATTTCAGAGAAGTGCCACTACCTCTTTCCAGACAGATGTAATCTGCTTAAATCAATCAATGTCTCCACACCAGACTGACTCTTTTGATGGGAGCAGAATGTCCGCATGCTCACACAATAGATACGGGGTTGGGGGCGCGAAAGAGGGGGAGGGTAGGAGAGGCAGCTTACAAATTATTAAAATATAGATATTTTCATTCCAAATTTCATCAGAAGAGAAATGCCTACGAAGATCAAAGACACATTATCAGTTTTTTTCAGATAATTACTTTTAACAGGAAGAGATTTTTCCACGAAAATAGGAATTGAGACATTTTGAAAAACATATTGCTACTGAGCACCTACTTTCTGACAGGTATCATGTTTCAGGTTGAGGAGGGAGAAATAAAAGCAGACATTTTCAATCATGTAATAAATGCCAGAAGAGGCTGAACAGATGGCATAACGAGCACACAATTAAGAGAAAAAAGTCTCACGTGATCAGGGAAAGCTCCCTGAAGGAGGTAAAATCTAAACTA
>NW_028025883.1:0-622 GCF_054177405.1 Leptonychotes weddellii
AACTAATGATGTAATGTATGGGGATTAACATAAGAATTAAATAAATAAATAAATAAAAATAAAGTGCAAAAAAAAAAAAAGAATGCAATTTCTTCCCTCTCCTCTGGCCTCCTCCCAGCCCCCCAGGAGCTCTCGGCCTCCACAGGGACCCTGGGACCCGGCCGGAGCGCCCCTCAAAGGCAGGGTGTAAAACTCCTCTGCTCCTTCACTGGCTCCGCACCCCAGAACCAGTTACTTGACCTCTCCCAACCTCCAGTTCCTTACTGGTAAAACAATCATCATGTCTGTCTTCCACGGGCTTGTCTGGAGGTGTCATGGGTTGAGTTGTGCACCACCCCCCGGCCAAATTCCTGTGTTAAAGCCCCAGCCCCACAGTATCTCAAAATGTAATAGGGTTTGGAGATAGGGTCTCCAAAGAGGGGGTCAAGTTTACATGAGGACACTAGGGTGGGTCCGAAGCCGACAGCACAGTGTCCTCAGAGGAAGGACCCAGACTGGCCCAGAGGGAAGAGGGCGTGAAGAGACCCAGAGAGACGACGACCATCTGCACGCCAAGCAGAGAGTCCCTTCCCTCACGGCCTCAGAAGGAACCAACCCTGCCAACATCTTGCTTTCGGACTCC
>NW_028025884.1:0-622 GCF_054177405.1 Leptonychotes weddellii
GAGAAATGTCTTGTGTGAATAAATGAAAAAAAAAACTAATATATAGAAATATTGGTAAATGTTGAATGAAACCACACTAGCCATATTTCCCTTCAGTTGTGAAGATTGTACCCATGGGTTTTATTGGTTTTAAAATTCATCTTTACAGCTATAGAGGTTAGTTCACTTTTGTGCCTTCTTTTTCTGCAGAAGAAATAAAGCCATGTGTCTCTGCATTGAATTTTTGTACTGTTCTCTGGTAAGTTTCTTTCATAATTCAACAGAGAAAGACTTACCAGTTTATCATTTATAATGTCTCAATTTTTGTAGTTTCATCTGTTTTGAAATGTTTCTATGTATAATTCACTGTGAGTAATTTGAAGTACATAGTCTGTTAGTAGAAAAAAACTGCTTTTCTTTTCTAAGGATGTCATTTAAAATAAAAAGATTCTTCTTTTCATTTTAATCAGATTGCTTTTTTACATCATCTACATCATCTTGGAACAAAGAACCACAAATCACAGGAAAACTGTTTATTATCACGATACACAGATTAAGAAAAAAACACTGAATGTGAAGTCAAACAGAGAAAGACATGTATCATATGATCTCATTGATATGAGGAATTCTTAATTGCAGGAAA
>NW_028025885.1:0-622 GCF_054177405.1 Leptonychotes weddellii
TCAGAGCAGAAGAGACCGTTTCCAACCCTCTGCCTCAGAGCAGAGAGACTGCAGTCTGTTCTTCCGTGAGCTCTCCAGGCCACACCGTCTCCGTTTCTGTCCGTGCTGCTATAAACTGCAGCGGCCTGGGTTGTGCGCCCCTCCGCAGCGGCCTGGGTTGTGCGCCCCTCCACAGCGCTCCCAGTCCTGCCTCCAGGTCGGGCCCGTCTCTGCCCTTTGTGCTTCTAAAACCGCCAGCCGCTTCCAGGTCGCAAGCGCGCGCGTGACTCTGCCACTTGGGGTCCTGTCCCGGGGACTGCAGTTCGCGTGCGCGCGACTCCGCCGCTCGGAGTTTCCACCCCGGAGGTTGCAGGCCATCGATGCGACCCCGGCGCACCGGGTTTCCATCTCGGAGGCTGCAGTTCGCGTGCGCGCGACCCCGCTGGTCTGGTTCTCCACCCCGGGGGCTGCCCTAAAGTCCTTTCCCGACACTACCCGTCTGCGAGTCTGTGCCCCGTCCGCAGCGCGCGAGGCTGTCACTCACCGGCAGTGCAGGATCCCCACGTCCAGGCACCCTCCCTCCGCTGTTTATCCTCTGATATCTGCCCGCAGAATCACAGCTCTCCGCTTCCTACCTCAAAAC
>NW_028025886.1:0-10700 GCF_054177405.1 Leptonychotes weddellii
CCTGTTATCCCAGCTCCGTCCGGGAGATCAATCCCTCATTTGCATAGCGCTGTCCCCTCTTGCTTTTTATCAATATTTAATGACAGGCTGTGGGACGCCGTCGTTGGCAAGTCCTGGTGCGGCCCGTTCTCACGCGACCGTGACAGAGGTCCTGGCAGGTGCCGGAGCTCACGGGTCAGCTCCTTCACGAGGCCGCGGGCCCGGTGATTGGCCGGGTGGGCAAGGGCCTGGCGCTGGGGAGCGTGGTGATGAATTTTAATGAAGTTCCGGCCGCCCTGCAACGCGGGGCCTGCCTGCGGATGCGCGGGTGGGCTCCAGATGGGAGGCGGGGCTGGGCCGGGAGAGGGGCCCCTGGCCCACCCGGGAGGACCTCCGAGAGGGGGCCTGAGCGGCAAGGAGCCTGGAAGCCCGCTCACAGCTGGCCGTGCACGCCGTCCTTCTGCGGGCGATGCTGAGCCAGGACCGCCCTGCTACCACGATAACACGGGGCGGGGGGGCCAGCCTCTCTGACAGCACAGCCCCTCCTGTCTGTGTCCTGAGCTGTAGCACCACCGGGGGCAGACCCAGGGCGGGCGGGCGGTAAATAAGGCAGCGCGCTGACATGTGCGGGGCCCCAAGATGAACACGCAGCGTCAGCTTCCCACCTCGTCCTGGATAAATGGGGGGTGACAAGGCGAGCGGGCAGGAGGGAGTCAGTTTGCAGCTGCCGCGTGTGTCTCTGGGTTTAGGTTCCGCGTCCATAAATAACTCGGCCCCCCTCTCAGCAGGCTGGCGACAGGTAGGCCCTGTGTGCGGGGACCGGAGCCGGCCGGGAGGACGGGACTGCTGCTGCGTGGATGGCAGCCCGTTCTTTGATATACGGGGGCCCCCAGCTCGGGGATCATCCGACTGCGCGTTTATGGCCCTTCGGGAAGGAGGCGGGTGGTCCTGTTGACTCAGCCGCACACACGTGCCGTGTGGTGTTGGGGCGAGCGAAGAGGCCTGGGTCTGCTCCTCTGGAGCGTGGGCTCGGAGGAGGTCCGGGGCCGGGCGCTTTCCCTGGCAGACATGATAGCCCCGAGGTGCCCTGGGGCCAGGCCCGCTGACTTCATCTTCCAGGACACACGGTGACCACCAGGGAGCTGCCTCGGGCTGATGACACCAAGTCTGTTTCACGCTTATCGGCTCAGGCCGGTGGGAGCTTCCGAGTGGGGCCAGATGCTGCAGTCCTGCTGTCCCCGGTCCAGGGACGGCAAGGCGAAGGGGTGTTTCTGGGGCAAACACCTGGCTCTGTGGCAGGTGCTCCGGAGGAAGAGGGAAAGCGAGGGAGTTGACCGGGGTAGCTGGACGAACTTTGCAGCAGGTACAAATCCAAGTGCTGACAAGCAGTGGGGACTCGGGGGGGGCCCTTGCTGGTCATGTGACCAGGTTACTTAGTGCTACGCACCTCAGTGTTCCTATCTGTAAAGAGGGACCAAAGTGGCTGCTTCCAGAGTTCCTTGAAGCTTCCCATGCCCCCAGCTGCAGGTCCCAGAATCCCCAGCACCCGCACCCACTTTGAGCCCCACAGGCAGGCGGCACTTGGCCTCCCTGGGCGCTCTGCTCCCAGGTGGGCATTGGCTGGTGGAGCAGGCCGTGCTGAGGATGGATAATGTCCTTCCCAAAGCCCAGGCACCAGGCCCTGAAACCAATCAGAGCGGGGGTATGCCCATTTGGAGCTACTGCCCAGCGGGTGAACTGGGGGGACCCGGAACTGGGGACAGAGGCAGAGGTTCCCAGGTGTGGGGACTGGAGCCTAGTCCCAGGGCTCAGTGATGGGCATCCAGAGAGAGAAAAGCAGAAGGGGCGCTCAGTGCAGGGTGGGGGACACCTCATGGACAAACCGTGAGGATGGGATAGCATGGCCAGGGCCCTGGGCAGGGAGTGCTGAAGGACATTCGAGAAGCCAGATGCCAGGCAAAGACTCAGACTCCGTCCTGCAGGTGGGGAGGGCAGTCTGGAGGCCCCGGGCTGAAGGATGACCATTCGGGTTTGGGTTTGGAAGGGCCTCTGGGGGGCAGTGGCAGGTCTGTCTGGCACCGACATGGCCCTCTGGGTCCCCGGCATTGGGACGCTGGGTCCCGTCTCTCCCAGGAGCCTGTCTCCTAGGAGCTGTGCGAGGACCCTCCCTCCAGTCCTCCACCTTGCCCACCACTGTGGGCTGCCGCCGTCGGACTGGCTGGGCCACCGGTGGCCCCCGGCCGGGCTCTGATCGCCCCACACAGAGCTGGTTCCTGGGGCAGCGAAGCAGCCGCTCTGAGCCCCGACAGACAAGATAAAGATGACGAAGTGCATGTTCTCTGACACAGAAACCCAGACTTCTGTGTTTGGGGAAATTTCTGCTTCCCTCGGCATGCAGGTCACAGACTTGCTCTCATGGCCCCGCGCGCCCTAGCTCGGCCCCCGCCTTTGGAAGACGCCCCGGGCTGTGCCGGGGGCAGCTCCCACTTGAGGTGGGGAGTCTTTTGAGCGTTAGGGTGGACAGGCCCAGGGGGCGGGGTGCTGGCAGGAGCTCGTCACTCTGCTCAGGCTCATCCTGAAGCACGTTCCACCCCCGCCCCCCCTGGGCCCTGAGACAGCTCACCTGTGAGCCTGGGCCCTGGATCCCCAGCCCCCTGTTTGGGGTCAGGCAGGCGCACCAGAGCCCCACAAACCTTTGCTGACATGAGCTGACCCAGGAGGGCGTGGGAGGGCGTAGGATCCACGTTGAGTCCCTTCTGTGGTCAGAGTGAGTCGCACAGGTTGAGGCATCAGAATGAGTCCCCATGTCACTGCTGTGGGGCACACGGGCTATGTGGTGAGCCATCTCTCTGAAGGAAACAGAAACCCTCCTGCGTAGCAGTTGCTGATGTCCGTGGCGTGGACACCCCCCACAGCCAATTTCAAGCTACCCAGCATCCTGGCTGGTGATCAGCGGGCTTGCAGGTGCGGCCGGCGCTCAGTGGGACATCGGCTCATGATGTCTGTTGAGGAGTGGGGTGCATACGTGTTTTGAAGCCTGGAATACGGCACGTGAAGGACATGGAGAGCCCGTCAGCCTTGAAACAGCAAGACCACAAAGCCCGTGGTTGGCACCTGGGACCAGCCCAAGTCAAGTCAGAAAACGGCAGGTGGCACCGACTGAAGCTGGTCGTCCTGGGGCATCTGGGGACAGAGAGTGTGTAGTCGGGCCTCCAAGGGCTCCTCAGCCCAGACCAGGCCACGGGAAGCCACGAGGGGCCCCATGGAGAGGAGGCCAAAGCCTGGCATCTCTCTGACCCCCAAATGGGCTGAGCCCTGACCTGAGTCTCAGACGGAGCCCTGCTCCTGCCCTGTTGGATTTGGGGCCCCTTAGCCATCATGGACCGGATGTAGGGGCTCTCAGTGGCTGATGAGCCTGCCGTCCTCTCTCTCCCGCTCCCTGTAGCCCCCGGCTCCAACCCCCCCCACCTGCCTCCCCCCGCCACTTCCTTGCTAAGGTCGACCTGTGACAATACGCCCTGGCAGGGAGTGGAGTGTGAGGCCCCTCAGGCCCCTGCTCTGGGCCACTGTCTGGAGGGGGTGCAGAGGGCAGCGGTAGAAGGGCTTGGTTCCTGGTCCTGCCCTATGACTGTCCTGCGGGCTCTTCTCTGGGACCCAAGGCTGCCCCACACCCACCTCAGCTGCCCCTCTCTGCTCTGACCACCCCAGGCCTGGGCAGTCTGCAGTGTGGCCATGGGGACCTGGGGACCTGGTGGGTGTGGGGGGCATGGCTTCCTGCCCACTCAGTTACTCGGTCATTCCTGGAGACGCCTGGGGGCCATGACCCTTCGGACTGCTCGTCTGCGGGGAACCCAAGGAAGACCTGTTCTCAGACCTCAGCCAGGGAGGAAATCGGCGGAAATCGAGGTGAACGTTTTCATTCGCCGGATGGGTTTTCATTGACTGGCCAGAACTTGTGGGTCCGCAGAGGCCGGAGGGGGATGCCGGCCCGCAGACGCGCTCCTGCACCTGAAACTCGCCTCCTGGGAGCCACAGATGCTGTCCATTGGGCCCCCCGGGCCCCTCCTCCGACGAGGGTCACTTTACTGCTAAACTGTACTTAAAGCAAGCCCTCCCTGCGGTAACACCTCGTCCCGTGCGTGATCTGTCTGCAGAGGGAGCCTCCTGGTTTGGCACGGGCTTGGTTTTCAGCCCTGTCGCCGTGCACGCTCATTTTCCTTGAACCTGCTAACGAGGCTTTGGTGTCTGACATCTGGCCCATGTCTCCAAAGAGATTTATCGCTCCCCCTCGCCCGGCCCCTCCCTCACCCTCGGCAGGAAGCTCCAGGGGTCAGATTTGATTTGGTCCAGTGTCTCCGAGCGGAAACTGCTGGAAGGGAGGTGTGGGCAGGGGGCTGCATCTGGAGGCTGGATGTCAGCTCCCGACGGGCCAGACATTGCTGGCCAGCGGGGCACGGGGTCTGAGGTGACTCTGACCCGGGAGCGGTGAGACGCCACCCAGAGCCCACCAGACGCGGCCGCTTGGCTGACACGCATGCCCTCCACTGAGCCCTCCCAAATGGGCTTCCTAACCCCGTTTCTTGGGTGAGGGGCGCCGTGTCTCCGACCTACCCAGTCACACCGAGGTGGCCAGCCTCCGGTCTGGGGCCTGCAGACCTGGCCTGGGTTCTCCATGGTACAGGGACCCCAGGATCAGCTCACGGCCTCAGATGGTCTCACCTATGTGGCTCCAGCCCTGTTTTCTGGCAGGAATCAGGCAGGTGGACCAGACCTCACACTAGCTTTGATCCAGAGCAAGGCCCTGTGTGACCATGGGTGAGGGTCCTGACCTTCCTCAACCCAAGCGGGGCTAAGGTGCGGGGGGTCTCCTGACTGTTGCTGATGGACAGAGTGCGGTGGGGTCCGGGTGCCCCCTCTGCCCACCCTCACCCTGCCTGTGTTTCCTCCAGAGGCCAGGGCCCCGGGGGGGCAGTGTGGCCATCAGGCAGGCCTGCCCCAGATCCCACCTCTCACACCTACCACGGACGTGTGGCGAATACTCTGGTGCCTCAGTTTTGTCACCTGTGAGTTGGGCTAATAACGCCCGTGACCCAGAGCCGTGTGGGGATCCACTGCTCTTGTCCTGGGCAACACGGCACCATCCGTCTGCCTCCACCTATGGGGTCCTGAGCGGTTTGCTGTAATGAGGATGCGCCGTAGGGATGGTTCTGGACCCACGTCACTTGCAGCCGGGGCCACGGCTGATGGGACCTGCGCCTGCTGACCCTGTGAGGACCCCTCCCGGCGTGAGGGGTTCCGGCCAGTCGCGGGGATCCCGTTCGCAGTCCCGTTTGACAGGGCCGTGCTGCGGGTGAGGAAGGCGCTTGGCAGGGTGCGGGCTACTGTGCCTTTAAGATTGCGCCGGTTCAAGTGAAAGACGCCCACTTCCCCCTGGTGTGTGTGCCTGGCCTGCCTCGGCAAACACACGATAAATCAGCATTTCCCAGACCGCCCGCTCCTGGGTTTCCAGACAGCCGTCGTCTTATTAACATTTATGTTTCATTTTGTGTGGCTAATATTGTCTCAGAGAAATTAGGGGGAGCTTATTAGTGTTTGATTTAGTGGCAGGACCCTGGTGAGCATGGCGGTCTCATTCCAGTGGGCGGGGGTCCCTGGCTCCCTCACGGGCCAGAGGAGGGGGCGGGCCCCAGCAGGTGTCCCTTGGGTGCTAGCAAGACGGCCCCGTGCGGCCCGGGGCGGACACTGCCGTCAGGACGGGCCACCCCAGAGTGGTCCCCGGCTCCTTGCTTGCGGCAGGCTTCTGTTGGAGTGCGGCTCTGGAACTGAGCCGCAGATGCCCCCCACTATCCCCCATATGCCTGTACCACTGGGGGGGGCTTGGCCCGAAGCTCACAGCAGTTACTGCCCACAGGACCCCGGGACTCAGACGGGGCCGTGTCCACACTAGCCACAGGTCTCCTGAGTGCTGGGCACGGAGAAGAGGGAGGTATGCAAGAAGGGGTCCCCGGGGACTCTCAGACTGCAGGGGCTGGGGCAGATCCCGTGGGCCTGAAGCTTATGCAAGTTTGGGTGGGGGGCTCTTCTTTAGGAAAGAAAATATAAAATAAAAATAACACACTAGTTCCTGGGCCTTACAAGAGACCGTGGGAGTGAAGGGTCTGCACTCAGTGTTCCCAAGGGGCAGGGTGGATGGCCCTGCGGGGGCTGTCAGCCAGGGGGCCCTCCCCATCGCAGGGATGAGACTCTGGTTGGCACAGGGACAGAAGCACTCACACTACTGGGGTTGCAGGCTCACTGGGACCAGACCTGGGCATCACGGAAACCAAGGTTGGTTGGACCCCTGGTGCCGGGAGCAGCTGGGCCTCAGAGGCCGCTGGGACCCAGGCCCAAAGGTCTGCAGGAAAGTCTCTGTCTCTGGCCTCCAGGCTGTGCTTACGGTCCCACACTGGTTCATTCCACGTGGGACTGGAGGCCCCTGGATTTTCCGCCTTCCTCCTTTGGCCGCCAGAGGGAGGCTGATTTTCCTTCCTAGAGTCAGTCCCAGTAATCCCAGCAAATGCTCTGATTGATCCAGCTTGAATCAGGTGACTGTCTCTGGACCAATCAGCTGGGACCAGGGCAGTGGGGACAGAGCAGCCTTGCAGTGGCTGTGGGGGTGGAGACCTGGGGGGAGTTCCTAGAGAGGAGTGTTGAGCTGAGGGTAATATTGGTCTCCCCCCAACCCCCACTAAGCCCGGACTACTATGGGAGATCACAGGGAGGGGTGACTTAGTTTTACTTGTGAGAACAATGGAAAGTTTCACAGAGGGGGGCCTTCTGGACTGGGTCTTGTAGTATCAATAGGAGTTCACTGGGCAGAGCTGGAGAGTGAGGTAACTTGAAGGAGGCACGGAGGTCTGGAATTGCTTGGGAAGAACACTCTGTTCAGCAAGGTTGGAGCATGGACCTCGAGCTGCAGGGATGGCAAGAAAGGTGGAGAACCTGGGAGGGAGGCCATGTGCTCCAAGCGGTAGCCATGGACTTGCGTCTAGAGACAGTGGGGAGCCACCAGCGGACTTTAACGGCATGATGAGATCAGGCCCTTCCCATGGCACCGTGAGGATGGTGGATGGTGACTGGAGGCTCGGGGAGGCGGAGCACCCAGCCCAAGGTGGCACACTGGCTGGGGGGCACCGCATGCTTGGGCCCCTCTGAGCCGTGATCTCCGAGTCCCTCTCCCATCCTGGCCGGCGGCTGCAAGGGCTGGAGGTCTGGCCAGTTAACGGTGGCCACGGCTGGCACTCACTATGCGCTGGCCCCGGGCCAGGGGCTGTAGCTCACCTGAATCCCCTGCCACCCTAAGTGCAGGTGCTGCCGCAGGGACTGTCTGCTCCTTTACGGACGAGGGAACAGAGGCGGCCAGGTCACTGTTCCTCATGTTCCACTGTTCCTCCTCAGCTGAACAGGCAGGGGTGGGACTTGAACCGGGTGTGTCTGGCTCCTGAGCCTGAGCTCTG
The DNA here is from genome assembly GCF_054177405.1 of Leptonychotes weddellii. Classification (NCBI taxonomy): domain Eukaryota; kingdom Metazoa; phylum Chordata; class Mammalia; order Carnivora; family Phocidae; genus Leptonychotes; species Leptonychotes weddellii. Next base: position 7,476 of record NW_028025886.1, read on the forward strand.
ACTTCTGTGCTGGCCCATGGCTGCCCATCACGGTGGCCCGATGCTTGGCCAGTGGACAAATCGCCAGACTCGTCCCGGGCGTTTGACCGTGAGACCCACCGGGACGGGCAGGGAGCAGGTGGGGCCGCGAGGTTGCTGAGAGAAGGCAGCGGGCAGCAACAATGGGGGCCTCGGCCTCGGGCTGCGGCTGCAGGTAGAGTGGCTGTGGGGTCTGGGCGGACAGCATGGTGCTGGGGAGATGCAGTAGGTGCCCGTCCCAGGCACCCGTCCCACGGCCTGCTTGGTGTTCAGCCTTCCGCTGCCCTTTGCACCCCACAGACCCCACTGACTGTGGCTGGCACGAAGGGGGGGCCGGAGCTGCCCCCTGCCTGGGCCCCACACTCCCTCCTCCCTGGCAGGCCCCCTGCTGGAGTGGAAGGCTGGACCCACATCTACATTTAGATTGAAATGTGCGGAGGCCCCTCCTTCTGTCTTGCGGAGGGGCCTTCAGAGAACGACCACACTCCACCAAGGGACTGTGCACAGAGTGTCAATTAGGCCTCGCTGGGAGCGGCGCGACCGTGGGCCTCCCCCCTGCCTGCTAAAGGGGTTATGGCCCTGTCCCTTCTCTGGGTGGGGCCACGTCCCGGGGGCTCTGACCCTGGCGGGCTGCCATTCCCACTCACTTGTCTTGCTTTCTTTCCCAAATCGACCTGTTCATCCAAAGCATTACTTAGCGGGCATCTAACCTCGTTTTACAGGGGCAGGCGGCGTAAATTACGGGCTGTGCCGATTCCGGTGGGGGCTGATCTCTACTCACTTTGCGGTGATGTAGTTGTGGCCTTGGCCGTGCCGTATTTATGGTGTGTGATCGACTTTCAGCTTGCTGCCGTGGCCCGCCTGTCCGGGGCGTCTACTGAGATGTTCTACGGAGCCACTGGGGACTCCTGACGTGGGTGGATCTGTCTTCCCGGCCCCGAGCGCGGCTCTGTCCCCTTGTGCTGGACGCTGGCCCCCGGTTTGCCGGGGCATCTTTAGGTGGAGTGGATGGGCTGCTCATGGGATGTCTGCCTGCCAGCCCGGGCCCGAGTGCTTTGCATCCCTGGGACACCTGCAATGTGACGTGACGCGTGCTGACCGTGCGATCTTCATGTGGACAGTTAAACAGCATGACGGGACACTATACCAGCTGCTGTTTACTGAGCAGCTACTATACGCCAGGTCAGTTACACACCCTCTGGGTCTGTAGCAGCCCTGAGAGGTCCACATCCCGGGTGGAAAACTGAGGCTCAGGGTGCAGGTGCGTTGCCCAAGGGAACGGGGCCTGGGATCCGCACTGCACCACCCTCTGGCTGCTCTGGGGAAAGACAGGCAGCGCTGCGTCTCTGGGGCCCCGCCCCCTTCCTTTCCTGCCCCTTTGTGTGTCTTCCATGATGGAGACGCTTAGTAAAAAGCCTAATGCGCTTTTTGTTCCCGGCCCAGAGAGATCTGATCATGGTAATTCTGTATCCGCTTGCCCCTATTTATCCCCCGAGTCCGGCCAGCAATAGGGGAAGCAGATTATCAGCGCCAGGCTTGATAAATTGGACACAGGGCTGGAATGGAAGAAAAAGTCTGTCTCTATTGTTGCAGACAAAGCCGGCGGGCGGGCAGCATATGTCGTGCAGGCAGCCCCTCACTGTGGCAGAGGCCCAGGGCCTCAGAGCAATCAGGGGCTTTCAAGAGGCCCCCCGCCTACGTGGGAGGCAGGGACCCCCATTAGCCTGGCTGGCTGTGGGGGAGGGGTGACAAAATGTCAGTGGGATGCAGGGGAGAAGAGATGATCAATGAGGGTCGATCGATTTGTCTCTTTCCCCTCGATTTGATTCAGAGCGATGTGGAGATGAGGCCTGGGGAGGACGCGTTGGCAGGAGCCAGGCCAACAGGGGCTTAGTGGATCTTCCATGTTGTGAGGACGGGGAAGGGGGCTGAGAGCTGTTGGCTTTGTCAGGTGCTTGGTGGTATTGATTGGTATTAGAGATGATAATGAGTCAATTCTGCGGGGCACGGGGAGGCCTTAACCATTTCATGGCTTGCTGGGCTACCCTGGGCAGAGAAGACCCAGACTCGGGACTCCTCGCCTGCTCCTTCCCCCCAGGTCTGCAACCGATACTCCAGCCTGGGCTGGGCTCCTGCCTCAGTGGTCCTGGAGGTCAGGCCAGAGGGCGCAGAGGCACGGGGCTGGGGGACTGGTTCCAATGGGCCAGAGTCAGCCCCATGGGTCTGACTGAGCGCCCGGTGGGCTCCTGGCATGCTGTGCATCCTCCCAACCACCTGTAAGACAGGCATGGGTGACTCTGACTGTTATTTGGAGGCTCCCAGCTATGGAGTGGTTGGCCTCTGCCTGCTTCCCAGCACAATCGCTTCTCATGCTTGCCACTCACTAATGGAGTGCTGACCTTTGTTGGGTCACCAGACCCCCTGAAGCCCCTCTCCTCATCTGTAAAATGGGAATCGTGACAGACTGGCTGAGAGAATTCAGAGAATGGTGACAAGTGTTTTGTGGACCTAGACCGACACCAGTGCTCCATTACAGGGCCTAGCCTGAGCCCCAAGCTTGGCTCCAGCTCTGTGTCTGTCCAATTTGGTGAACATTTAATGTCAAGGAATCTGTTTGCTATTGCATGGAGGAAGGAAGTACTCGTCACCTTTCTGCATGGTTGTGAGAATCAAATGAGCCAATATGTGATAAGTATCTCGCATGCAGTTGTTGCCAGAGAAGGATGACTATCATTATTGTCATCATCAGCTTTGTCACTGTCGACGTCACCATCACCATCACCACCATCACCACCATCACCACAATCATCATCACCACCATGATCATCACCATCACCATCTTCATCACCACCATCACCATCACCACCATCACCACCATGATCATCACCATCACCATCTTCATCACCACCATCACCACCATCACCATCATCATCACTATCACCACCACCATCATCACCATCACCACCATGATCATCACCATCACCATCACCATCATCACCATCATCATCACCATCATCACCATCACCATCATCACCATCATCATCACCACCATCACCATCACCATCACCACCATCATCATCACCATCACCACCATCACCACCATCACCACAATCATCATCACCACCATGATCATCACCATCACCATCTTCATCACCACCATCACCATCATCATCACTATCACCACCACCATCATCACCATCACCACCA
>NW_028025887.1:0-622 GCF_054177405.1 Leptonychotes weddellii
TGCTCCTGGGTGACAGGGTACTTGGTAAAATCAGTGATTCTTAAGTTCATGAGCCCATCTTCACATTTCCTTTGACATTGAGTGGGTCTATTTTCTTTTTTTTTTTTTTTTAAGATTTTATTTATTTATTTATTTGAGACAGAGAGAGCGAGAATGAGAGAGAGTACATGAGAGGGGGGAGGGTCAGAGGGAGAAGCAGACTCCCTGCCAAGCAGGAAGCCTGATGCGGGACTCGATCCCGGGACTCCAGGATCATGACCTGAGCCGGAGGCAGTCGCTTAACCAACTGAGCCACCCAGGCGCCCAAGTGGGTCTATTTTCTAAGGCAATGTCATAGGGATACCATTTCAAAAGAAAGAATTCTATAACTTTAGGATGGTGCTATGGAGACACTGCAGTCAGGGAAGGCAGAACATTTTCAGAATATGTATTATTTCTAGTAAGTCAATTTGATGGCTCCAACAAGGAGGAAAGGGTTGAGTGTAATCAATCTGCCAACAGGTGGCTGGCTGGTACCATTATCTAGAACTCAGCATCAGTCTCTACTTCTGGCTGGTTGGTAAGTAAGATCATCTTTGGTGAGAGAAAACCCATGTTGTTGGGTCTGTGCTTGGCTTTCATC
>NW_028025888.1:0-622 GCF_054177405.1 Leptonychotes weddellii
GTGGAGAGACACAGCCAGATAGTGAACAGGAGAATGATATGAGCACTCCTTTCAGTAAATCAGAGTAGCAGGTGCATGCAGGAGGGACTGGAGGCGAGAAGGCCAGCCCAGAGCCAGGTGAGAGGAAGCGAGGGGATGGACCACGGTATACCTGTCTCGATGAGAGAGGGAGGCAGCATGCGCAACAAATCCCCAAGGAAGATTTGACAGTGCTCACGGGTGGAGCAGGGTGTAGGCAGAGGGAGGAATCTGAGAGAGCTGCATTAAGAGAAAGGCACCCCCTTCACTACCCACCAGGGCTCCTTTCCTGAAAAAGCATTATCTCTGAGGGTCACTGAACGTCTACAGCCACAGAAACGATTGGGCAACAGATCATTTGTTCTGTGTGACTTTCGTGAGAGATTGCAAGGCGCAACCTCCAAAGAGCTGCTTCTGACGTCCCCTCCGGGCGGTCACCTGGGCCAACCCCAAGCTGCGGAGGATCAGCCCTAGGCATATGCTCACTTTTACATGGGCTGCAGACCCACTGGATTTCCCTTCTGTGTCACACCGGCCAACATTCCAACAGGTTACCAACTGTCACAAAACTGGGATTTGGTTATGGAAGGTCAGTAATACCAGA
>NW_028025889.1:0-622 GCF_054177405.1 Leptonychotes weddellii
ATCAGTTGCTTATCTACTACCGTGGGAGTCAGAAGTGTTTCAAGTTGAGAAACTTATAATTCATACATTTTAACTCTTGAAATATCACGAGGACCATATACCTACACCTTATCATTAAACAGACAAATAAACAAACAGTGATCTTGCAGTAAGAAGTAGGAACAGTCACACTAAGTTGGGCAAATACAGACTAGAAATAATGTCATGCCCGTGCCTGTCAGGTTTTGCCATAAATAAAAGTTAATGGCATATTTAGAGGGGAAAAGAAAAGAAAACTGTGTTTTCAGAGCCTTTTGGATTTTAGAATTTCATTTTTATTTATATTACTTATTATACCTTGGCCTCTCTGTGTAGTGTGTTGGGCTGTTGGGCTGGCCATGGCAAACACCAGCTCCCAGATTCCCTCTTCTTGCTTCAGGCTGGCTTTGCCCAGGGGAGGCCTGGTGGGAACTGGGAGTTCAGAGACAAGGCAGAAGCCAGAATGGTTTTCACTTTCTCTTCAAGAACCATTTCTGGGGGCGCCGGGGGGCTCAGTCAGTTAAGCATCTGCCTTTGGCTCAGGTCACAATCCCAGGGTCCTGGGATCGAGCCCTGCAGGGAGCCTCCTCCTCTGTCTCCCTCT
>NW_028025890.1:0-622 GCF_054177405.1 Leptonychotes weddellii
CATGGGTGGGAGAACAGATCTATCTCCAGGTTCAGGATACCCCATTTATGTCTTTCAATGTAAGAGCTTGTTTTTACCTGTCTCCTCATTTTCTTACCTGTATGTATGTCACACTGGCTCCAGCAAAACTCATTTGCCTGTCAAGGTCCCAAGTGCCCAGTATGAGGAAGGAGGGAGGCTTTACAGTCACAACCTGGGAGGGTGACTGCCCTATATAACTCTTCCTATGGCTTGATTCCCAAGGGATTTAATAGACATGTCCTTGGAAGAACAACTGGTTCTGAAACTATAATAAATATGATAGTGAGTTGAAAGCCACCTATGGAGGTCCAGATACCTCAATATTAAGACTGAGAACTGAGCAAGAAGGCCAGAGATTTTAGATGGGGAGCAAGAGATATTTCCTGTTTAAAACCTCCTTGACATTGCTTATCCCTTATGCCTGCCCCACAAAGTATAAAAATAGTGCACTTCACTTTACAAAAGACAAAATAAGCTCCAAGAGTTTTAGTATATTATTCACAGGCACACAACGAAATTACAATTCCTATTGAATCTCAATTCACTTCACACTTCTCTCCAGACTTACCTCCTAATTTACTCATTAAAGGCTTTACCCGGG
>NW_028025891.1:0-622 GCF_054177405.1 Leptonychotes weddellii
TAATGATGTAATGTATGGGGATTAACATAAGAATAAAAAAAAATTAAAAAAAAATTTAAAAAAAAATTAATTAATTAATTAAAAAAAAATGGGGTGGAAAGCTTGCCACAGAATATTGTGTAGCTATTAGAAACGTGAGATGAGATACATTGCTCAATCAAAATGGCTCAAAATGGAGTCACTTGTGCTAAGCTCCATGTCACCAAACTGAAACTTAAGTACTATTTGGGTTTTCCCAGAAATGGAGTCTTAAACCAGCCAATCAGGAATCGCCTGACCAGCACTATGAGGTACTCTGCCTGATAGACCCCTGCCAGCCCCAAAGGAAAGTGCAATAAGCAACCTACATTTTTTTTGCCTTATCCATGTCTTTTTTTGCTTTGATTTATCCATGTCCGCCCTCCCATCTGCCTGTAAGTCTTTCATTTTGTACAGCTCCTCAGAACTCCTCCCTGTCTGCTAGATGGGATGCTGCCCGATTCATGAATCACTGAATAAAGCCAATAAGACCTTTAAAATTTACTCAGTTGAATTTTGTTTTTTTAACAACATAGAAAGATGGGTGGACTGAGTGAGTAATATCAGCACAGAGGAGAGACAGAGCGTGCACACGGGTACACCA
>NW_028025892.1:0-622 GCF_054177405.1 Leptonychotes weddellii
TCAATGGCAGAGCCAGGACTGGGACTCATGTCTTGTCACTCCACCTTCTTTATTTCCTGTTGTCTCCTGGGCTCTTTGAAGAAGTACAACAGGACTTAAGGTTTCTGAAGGACAATCACAAGGAAGAACTTTTTTCTTAGCATCCAATGTCAGTCTTCTTTTTTTTATATTAGTCACCATACAGTACTTCATTAGTTTTTGATACAGTCTTTAGTACACTTACCAGGGGATACACCTCGAGAGAATTTAAAAATTAATTGTTTGCATCATTAAGATTTTTTTCAAAGGTTTTTTAGATGGTTCTTTGACTTCTGTAAAAGATCCCACATTCCCCAAGGATGGGGAGGGCAACATGATACTTCTCTTTGATCCTTCATAATACCTAATAATATAAGGCATGTGGTCATTGCTTAATACATGTTTGTTGCCGGGCATGGTAATAACTGAGCCTGAAAAAGACACCTATGTAAAATTGTGAGAGAAAGAGGAGGAACTTTCTGATAAAAGGGCAGGCAGTGATTCCATGGAGTCATCAAATACTGGTGAGGATCTAGTTCATGTCAAGCATAGTCCTGAGAGCTTGGATATGGTGCAGAAGGAAATCGTGGTTGCTCACCCTCAG
>NW_028025893.1:0-622 GCF_054177405.1 Leptonychotes weddellii
CTTCCATTTCTATTTTTTGGAACAGTTTCAGAAAAATAGGTATTAATTCTTCTTGAAATATTTGGTAGAATTCCCCTGGGAAGCCATCTGGCCCTGGGCTTTTGTTTTTTGGGAGATTTTTGATGACTGCTTCAATTAAGGAGCCAGTCATTTAAAGATCTGGGGAAAATAGTCCCAGGAAGAGACTACAGAGGGTGCAAAGGCCCTGAGGCAGAATGTTAGAGTGACAGAAAGTCCAGTTAGAGTAGGAGCATTGAGAGCAATGGAGAGAATGGAAGGGACCAGAACGTGTAAGGCCTTGTAGGCCATAATACAGTCTAAGCGAGTACTGTATTAGCTGCCTCAGGACAGAGGTGAACAAAACGGGTATGGGCCCCACCTTTCCAGGAATGGCTAGCACCAAGGCTCCATGAACCTGTCACGCTGGATGTCAACATTGCCTCTGCTCCTGAATCAAGGCAATCAAACCACTCTGAATCTCCTGCTGGCAGGAGTGCCTGAGGGATATGGTACACACAGATGGAGTTAAGAGAGGGAAATTTGGGATTCCCAGAATCTCTGTTGGATTCCATCTGCAACCTGCTCCTCCCTTCTACCCTCACCTGTGGATCCTGGACCTGGA
>NW_028025894.1:0-622 GCF_054177405.1 Leptonychotes weddellii
GTCACTGTGGCTTGGGGACAGCCTTTGCCTCCCCACCCCGGGGGGAAAAAAAAAAAAACAGAAAAGGAAGAGACAGCAAAAATAAAAAGCCTCCCAGGCAGGGCCCCTTTTGTAGGAACCGTGCCAAAGACCGTCTGAGCGGCACAGGGCGGCAAGGGGGCAGGGCTTATGGTGGATTTTGAGTTCTAGCTTGGGGCTGCATGGTGGTGCCCTGCACCCAGCAGACGCAGCACACCCCCCTTCTTGCAGGGGAGCGCTCATCCACACTCATGGAGGCCTTTGGTGATCTCTCCTACTGCTCAGCAGGCACCACTACTCAGCAGCACATTTTCCACGCTGACTCTAGCAGACCCATCTGCCACGGAAACCCCGGTCACTTCCCACCGAAACCCCGGGTCACTACCCACCAGGCTTTCCAGCACTGCCTGCAAATTTCAAGAGTGGAAGCTCCCTGGGCCCCACCTGATTGCGAGAAGGGGAAGTCTACCCATGCATAGTCAAGGCAAGCCAATGATTTTAATTAAATTAATTAATTAATTAAAGTTTATTTTCTTTAGTAATTTCTACACCCAACGTGAGGCTCAAAACCATGACCCCGAGATCAAGAGCCACATGCTCCTCC
>NW_028025895.1:0-622 GCF_054177405.1 Leptonychotes weddellii
AATAAGAAGAGACTCTGAGATGTTCAAGATGTGTAAGTCGACGTAGATGATAAGACACCGAGCCTGAATTCAAACTTCCAATTACAAATTCTAAGTTCTATTCCCTTAAAGTCCTTATAAGTGAGGACAAATTAGCCTCTATCAGGCTGGCCTGACTAATCCTTTCCCAACGAATGATGAAAAATGTTACCCCCTCCCTCCTACCCTGAACTTACCTCCATCATCAGGGAAGTCCCATAGGACTCAACACCAAAAGTAGATCTCTTGGGGAAACTTTCTTTCTCCTTCTCAGATCAATTTTATTTTGGAGTTGAAGGCAAAAGAAAACTTTTTTCTCCCCAATCATTTTGAGATATTCAGATTAAAATGACACCCTTGTCAAAGTATTCTTAATGGTGTGCTCAGAGCTACACAAATGTAGACAGATGATGGAGGGGGGGGGGGTGAAGAGGAGGTGTCCCTGAATTGATTAGAGATTGCTCAAAATGGATCATGTTCAACTGAATGATCTTCATTCTCTCCATTGTTTTCTGTTCTGATGGAGCAGCATCTGACTGGTAGGTGGAGACTATTTTGTGTCTTTTTTTTTTTATTTTTTATGTAGTTGCCAATTTCCCCCACC
>NW_028025896.1:0-622 GCF_054177405.1 Leptonychotes weddellii
CCCCATCCAGCTGAATTCCTGAGAGGAGACGAAATCCAGGTCTCCTACTCCTCCGCCATCTTGCTCCGCTCCCGAGTTGTATTGTGTTTTATGTTATTTTTCTTTAATGGGGAAAAAATCAGGACATCTGCAAGTGCCTCATTCTAATGAGGCTGGGGCACGGAGGGAGATGTGGTGTGGGGTCCAGGCATGCTGTACTAGTCATCACCATCAAGCATAGGGGACTTGGCCATTTGGGGGTTTCCAAGGAGAGTTGGGGTTCCCCACCATGGCCCTTGAAGGCCCTTTGGTGAGATCACCTAGCCTTGCCACAAGGTTACCTTTTGAGACTCTCAGGATGGACCCAGAGCCTTCGATTCCTTGTTTTCACAAGTACAGCATGCTGGATATTTTCCTGGTATCTTTGTGCAAACTCAAATCCTGTTTTTTTTTTATGTTTGCTTTGGTGTTTCTAAGTATTTTAATGTCCTTTTTGTGGCTATGTGTCCTTCTGCTTTCCATTTAACACCTCTGTGACCTTGGGAAAGTAACTTAGGTACTCTCCAGTTTCCTGTTTTCTTCTCTATAAAGTGGGAATGATGACGCCTCCCTTGCAGGATGGCCAAGGGGATTAAATAGGACG
>NW_028025897.1:0-1000 GCF_054177405.1 Leptonychotes weddellii
GGAGGATACTTGTTATATAAACCCACGGTAATGTTATGAATGATACTATTCTTGTTAATAACAAGGACTTTGGAAGTTTTAATGCTTCTATTTTGAAGATATTTACTAATTCTATCTGTTCTTCTCTGAACATTTGTTCCTTCTGGTTCCTTCTTTCTATGACAATCCCATTCCATTGCAATCTTATCTCACCCCATTAAGGAGAATAAGCTTTATTAAAGCTCTTTAAGGGCAGGTCAGGAGAGTGAAACCTTCATATATTAAAGTCAGAAGCTTAGAGGATGTTCAATAAATGCTATTGCTGTGATGATGATAAAATGACATTTGCCCAAGATAAGTCGGGAGACTTCTTTAGCCTTACATTGCTCGCCTTCTGTTAACTCCTAATGATCAGAAGTTGAGCAGTCTTCAATGCTTTAGCATCACTAAGTAAAGGTTCATTGTTATAAATCTTGCTTTAGAAATCTTCACAGCATACAAATGATATAATGAAAATATTTCTCATACAGACTAATTTACATCTAGCTTTTGTTCTCAATTGAATGATTATGAAGACATATATTGAGTGAAACAATAATCAAAGGGATGAAAGACCAGAAGCCATTTCTAAAGTGTAGGTGAACATTTCCTCAAGCAAGTAGTACTGTTTTATCAATCAGTAAGTAATTCATAAATGCCAAACTAAAAAGCAGATTTTCTTCTATTCTTATCTCTTCTACATCTTTGCATTGATTGATATTGTTGAATCTTTCTTGAACTCTGAACACTTGCTTTCATGACATTATATCCCCTGGTTTCTCCTCAAATTTTTCTGACTATTCCTTTTCTTACTCTTTTAAAGGTTCCTCTCCAGGACGCCTGGGTGGCTCAGTCGTTAAGCGTCTGCCTTCAGCTCCGGTCATGATCCCAGAGTCCTGGGATCGAGTCCCGCATGGGGCTCCCTGCTCAGTGGGGAGTCTGCTTCTCCCTCTCCCTCTGCTGCTCCCCCCCGATTGTGCTC
>NW_028025898.1:0-10700 GCF_054177405.1 Leptonychotes weddellii
TAAAAAAAGGTTTTGGAATATAGTAAAATGTTAGAATCTAAAAAAGCTAGAGAAGCATGCATCATGATGAAATTACATTGCTTAAAACATTTAATTTAAAAACAAAATAGGAGACCAACCCACCGCATGGCATTATAAGGAGCTCCACTGATCCATACCCAGTGAAACTGGTAAAACCTATATGTTTTTAAAAAGGCCATATAAAGTCATTGGAAGTGAACAGGAAATGAAGAAACATCTGTTCAAGAACATCTGAAAATTCACCAAGAAAGACAAGGGTCTACGGTACTTGAACCAAGACTGCTCCCTCCCTCACCCCTCCTAGCTTAGCAAGGCAAAGACTTTACTCCAGATTGATGCAGACAAGAACAGAGAGCTCACCTCCCCTCAACACCCGGATGGAGGGCTTTTTCCTGGAAGAGCAAAATGCCAGCACTTTATCCTGTTCCCAGCTACCGGTTACTGAGGCTAAGTCTCAGACAAGTGCAACTGAGAGGTGGGCTTCCTTCTTCTGCTCAGTCCTCCATCATGCAATGAGGGCTCTAACCTTGGGAATGGTGTCCTGAGAATATTGCAGCTCTGATCAGCTTTGCCCCGCTTGTGAGGCATAGTTTCACACTGGGAAAAGCACCTCAGGCTGCTTCTCCTCCCACAGTGAATACTCAGCTCCTAGAGCAGGAGTGTCAGAGAAAAGTTTGCCATTGTGTCCACCCCATCTCCAAAGCCCTGGCTCAGAGATGTTGCCTCAGGGGGAGAAACATGCCATAAAACACACACACACACACACACACACACACACACACACACACAGTGGAGCATCAAGAGGAATGAAATTCTGATATATGATGCAACAGGGAAGAAACTTAAATTATGCTAAGTGAAATAAACCAACACAAAAGACTAAAATTGTATGATTCCATGATTCTGCTGATATGAAGTTCTACTTCTGTGCAGTAAATTTTCTGCTGTGTTTATCACAATAACAAAATTAAATTTAAAAAATTTCACTAGAGTGAGAGAGTTGAAATCCAGCCCCAAGTGACTGGAAGTAACAGCTAGTGAAGATATGCAGGTATTGTTAACTAGCCTCCAGGAGAACTTGAAAGGCAAGGAAAGAGAGTGTTAGTACAAGGAAACTCCAAAGATTAGGATGTTACCTCAAATACTAAAAACAAAACAAAACAGGGCGCCTGGGTGGCTCAGTTGGTCAAGCGACTGCCTTTGGCTCAGGTCATGATCCTGGAGTCCTGGGATCGAGTCCCACATCGGGCTCCCTGCTCAGCAGGGGGTCTGCTTCTCCCTCTGCCCTCTTCCCTCTCGTGCTCTCTGTCTCTCATTCTCTCTCTCTCTAAATAAATAAATAAAATCTTTAAAAAAAAAAAGTAAAAGCAAAACAAAACAAAACAAAAAACCCACACAGAAGAAGATTAGAAGGATGGACATTGTTCATGTAGGGAGACCTAGAAATGTTTAAGAATGGAAGGAAGGGAGAGGCGCCTGAGTGGCTTAGTCAGTTGGGCATCCGACTCTTGATTTCAGTTCAGATCATGGTCTTGGGGTCAAAGGATCAAGCCCTGTGTTGTCAGGCTCCGCACTGGGTGTGGAGCCTGCTTGAGATTCTCTCTCTCCCTTTCCCTCTGCCCCCTCCCTCCCTCACATGTGTGTGTGCACTCTCTCAAAAAAAAAAACGAAGGGAATCATGGAAAGAATTAACTTGCACAATAAAATAAGATAAGTGATTGCTGATAACATCCCAGCTAAGGCCAAATGGAGAAAGTAGCAAAGGCATATAAAAATGATTTGAACCCTAAAATATAAAGTAGAGAGGACGGATAAAAATAAAAAGGTATTTTTATATGTAAAGGAGGGGCACTGAAAAACTTCACATTGGTAATTAAAGTCAATGTTAAAAAGAAATCAAGAAACACCCTTGATTAAAGGTCAGTGTGACCCCTTGTCAAACTAGCATGAAAACTGTTCTAGAGTTCATCTAGAAGAATTAATGTAAAGGAATAACCAGGAAAAAATTGACCAAAAAATAATATAATGTTACAGTATTATCATTAGACACTGTAACAGAGAAAGTAACTGAAACAGAATAAAGACACGAATCCAAAAAGAAATTCAGCATCTGAAAAAGTAGTATTTCAAATTGGTGGTTAAAATATTACATTTTTCAGTAAATAACAGTGATAAATTTGGAAAAGAAATTTAGTAATTTGAAAGAAGAAAGCTAAATCACCACTTACTTCAGTCCCTGCATCAAAATAAATCCCAGCTGGATCAAAGATTTACATGTTAAAAAAAAAAATGAAACCACAAAAATACTAGAAGAAAACACGACAAAATTTTGCAAACCTTAAAATATGAAAGGTCTTTCTAAGCCTAACATAAAATCCAGAAGCCATAAATTAAAAGACTTAAAAATCGCAATCAACATAAAATTAAAAATCTGGGTTGGAAAATCACTATCAATAATACAGAAAAACCAACTACAAAAACATTTATTAACATACAAGAAAGGCTAATTTTCTTTTTTTTTAGATTTTATTTATTTGTGAGAGAGAGCAAGAGAGAGAGAGCGCGCGCATGAGAAGGGTGGAGGGGCAGAGAGAGAAGGAGAAGCAGACTCCCCGCTGAGCAGGGAGCCTGACTCGGAGCTTGATTCCGGAACCCTGGGATCATGACCTGAGCCGAAGGCAGACACTTAACTGACTGAGCCATCCAGGTGTCTCGAAAGGCTAATTTTCTTAATATCCACGATCTCTTATGAATTAATAAGAAAAATAGTATCAGTGCAAAAGAAAAATGAGTCAAATTTGCCAACAATCACAAACGCAGATACACATAAACATACATGTAACATAAGCACGTAAGCTTTAGAAACCAAACACTGAATATCAAATTCCAGAACTATTCTTTTCACAATTTAAAAGCTATTACAGCTTCATAGAAAATTTATATTTAGAGATATAATATAAAATATAGGTGTCAAGGATATGGATTGTCCTTAGAATTGACTGATTCCCCCCCCCCCAATTTCCATGACAGTGAAAGGTACAGGATTTTATGAGACTAGAATGTCAAATGTCATTTGTAAACTACAATGTTTAGTTGTACCCACTGTAATTTTAGAATTCAAAATGGACATGCTGATGGTAGGGTGCTCTAACTAGCAACAAAAAGCTTGCCGCCTATTTATTTAAAAAAAGAAACGGCATGCCTGAGCCATCAACTCATAATCTGTGAAAGGTAATCTTTATTCACTTGCACATTACAGTGTTTTTGTTCTCTACTGTCAAAAGTTCAACAAATTAGAAAAAATATCACTGACCTAGTAAACCTATCAGATAGTATCTTTTGTATTTGTAATATACAAAGCAAGTTATGGGCAGTCAACCATTTGCAGAGATCATCCCTGTACAGTTTTGCACTGTAAAAATCAAATTTCCAAATATGCACTTGGTTATTAGTTCTATTTTTAACCTGCCACTCATACACTGTCATGTACTTAAAATTCAGAACATGTTTACATTATCCATCCAGCAGGCTAATGCAACTGCACACCAGACAGTCATGCATAATTCAAATCAATATCCTCAGGCTTGCAAATCTAAGTCAAGGCTGCCTTTAAAAAGCTAGGGTGTGACTTTAACATGAATAAAGTATATCTAATTTTTCTTTTTATGTGACAAATTGATACTTGCTGCAACAGAATGCCAAAAATGCAAAGCCACTGTATAATAGATCTTTATGCTATTGAAAAAAGAGATAATTGAAAAAATAAATAAGGCAACTACAGTAGTCTTAGGAAATTAATTCTAAATAGTAAAAGAGATCAAGCTCAACAAGATTCAAATAGCAAAGCTCACAATATAACAATCGATTATATGAAGTTTTGCCAACAATCAGAATGTACATAAAATTACAAAACCAAGGATCTAAGTTACACTGTGAAATGGAAGTTCTTTTTACACTTAAATTCAGATTACAGTTTTAATATCTGTAAAGTTAGTTTCATTTAAATTCCTTAAATAAAAACTCCACTACCGAATTTCTATAACTAGTCATATGTCAAGAAATGGGTTAGGTCTAGAAAAGCTTGAGTCTATCAAATATAAATTGAGGTTTATTGGCTAAGTATGTCGAGATAGAGCCCTGAATATCTACTATACCAGACTCTAGTCTCTGTTACCTTTACAGCAGAGATATGATTTTTTTTTTTTTAAATAAGAAAAGAAAGATACTGGGTCTTATCTACAAAGGTCTCCTTTTAAGGCTTCTAAAAACATAAGTATTTACCAATAACTTGAAATGTGACACATAACTGATCTAGATTAAAATTCTCATAATAAATGTATATATTTTGATAATTTTTCCTCTTGGAAGCTTCAGATTTGACTCATTTAAAGAAACCCTCCAGATATGAATGACATCATTGCTCGGGCACCTCAACTCAATTATGAAAATTTTATATTAGTCCTATTCAATATTACAGACATACCAAACATAATATCCTTTACAATGACAGTCCATTAATGTCAAGGTGCAGTAATATGAAGGATGAAATTAATGGGATAGGGAGAAAGGATTCAACAGTATCTGAGATAATGAAAAAGAAGATTAAATGGCAGACCTTTGGGAAATTCAGTAAAGGCATGGAAGTCCTCCCAATGAAGACAGAATCTAGTTCAGGTACACAGAATATATCTTTTCAGTTTTCTTGTAGAGATGGAAAATTTAAACAAAAGTTCAGATGACAGAATGGATAAATCAAAGATGTCTTCATTGATTAAGACTTGAATTTAATTAGGAGCTTATAGATAACACTTGTTAGCCACATCAGTCCAATAACTATTCTTCAAGAAAGTAGCAAAAAAAAGTTTGATAGCAATTCAACTACCAATTAATGCTAAAGAAACGATTCACAGAAATTCAGAATTATAATAGCAACAGCTAATGAGAAACTGCCCTAAAAAAGAAAGTTATATCTCACCTAGCAATAATAGTGGCATGAACCATGGACTGAATTTTTCCCCTTCTTCTGGGGATACGTTCCTTTAAATTTCCATAGTTCTTGCCCACAATTACCACCATGTAACAGTTTTAAGGCTCTCCAAAGATAAATCAATTTTTAGATCAGAGTTGTCTTCCTTTGTTTACAAACCTACTTTGGAGAATATTTGTGGTATAGTATAATAGTTCAAAGAGCACAAAGATTCAAAGAGCATTTTCATATTAATTTTGACATGGAGACTAATGATAGGTTTTAGGAAAGTAGCCAACAAAAAGAACCATAAGAATGATTACAGACTATAAACTGCATACATAAATTATTTTTCATAACTTATTATACTGAAAATTACGAAGGCAATAAAATGAAATTTTAACAGTTCTACTTAGGAACATATGAACTCAGAATGTGAGATCTGGAATGAACCTTAGATCATTCTGCCCAAGTCTATCATTTCTGCAAAGGGAAGCAGAGAGAGCCTGTGACATGCCCAAAGTAAGAGCCTATAGGAAGGATAAGATTAGAAGCCATGTTTACCACTTACGGGGCTGCTGGGTACAGACCTGTTCGACCCTACATGGTGGTGGCTCTAACCACTTATATGAAGTAGGTTTAGGCAAAAAGAAAAAAATAATGAAGTTGCCAGTAAAGTTTTAATGATAATACAGATATAACAGAGGCCAAAGTTAGACTAGAGCTGAGATTCAGGTATAGCTCATAGATGAAATTAAATGACACCCCTTATCACCCAAGTTCCTCAACTCTCACTCTCCACACCCCCACGGATCTACCTACATCTCTTGATTTATGTAGTGATTTACACACAGGCTGAGAAGCCTCCCAGGAAAACATCTTAAGTTAGACTACATGGAAACATGTCTGGTATATAAGAGGATAAAGCACATGAGACAATCACAATTTCTGAAAGGAGCAAGAAGACTCCTGCCCCTCACGATAAGGGAAGGAGACATCTGCCCTAGAAAGCCATTCTAAGCTATAGGGCCTGAAGTCAGAGAAAGGAGAGGCTCCCGTGCAGGTGACGGATGGTAAATGCATCCATCCTGCCAAGTTACTGTGACCATGTGTTCCCATTCTGGGAAGCACAACATGCTGTGCATGAGCTGAAAGCAAGCCTCTTAGACTCTGGGACCACTTTAGAGCCCAGAACTCTGGCACAGGATTCGCCAAATAAAGCCTAAAGCAGAGGAGAATTCTTTTTCTCGCCTGCAAAAGAATGCTGAGCCATCGTGTCTCAGCGATAACCTAGTGCCATGCTGCTAGAGGCCAACTGGTAAGTTCTTCAGAGCAGCGCTGACAATGTGTCCTGGGTGGCAGGACCGGTGAATGAAGAACAGTTTAGAGCAACACGGGTCAAGAAAGGGAGTAGCTAGCTGGCCTAATCTGCAAGTTGATGAACGGCACCCCTTGAGAGCTCCCTAAAATCGTTGAAGGAATGGGATATATGAGAGATTAGAGTCTCCATGAATAGGTAAAGCTGACACTATTACGATTGGAACATTGATATTAATGTTCAGGTTCACATGATGAAGGAACTTGTCAATGTTTGGGTTATCTACATACGTGCAGACACAGACACACGCACAGTTTCTCTCATCAGGTTAAGCAAGGGTGAATTTATCAACTCTGAAACTACCAGTTTCATTCACAAATTAGGAATATGATATGCTCTATATAACCCGAATGCCGTACTTCTCTAATTATAGATTAATACAGCTGGTTTTCATGATATACTATGTATGTTTATATTTATGACATATTTTAAATATACTAAAGCTGAGTCCAATTGACTTTAAATATAAGCAGTTTATTAAACAGTCTCAGTTCAGTGGATTAGGACACAAAGCAGCTTCATTTTCATGCTAATCTCTATCTTTCAATTGTATGAAACTGAATTTCCCCACTGTCCCCCTGATTTGACCTTAGGGCAGAATTCAGACACTCTCACTTTCCGTTAGTAAAGAATCTCAAGCTAGTAGAATTTAAAATTCTATCCCCCAGAGGTCAAACTCAAATCTCAACTCTATACCCTAAGTTTTGTAAAAGGGAGTTGATAACAATCCATAGCTGACTGACCTGTTACAAGATTAAATGAATTAGCCGAAGAGCTTAAAACAGTGCCTGTTACATAGTGAGCACTATAATTCCCTCCCAAGGATGCCAACTACGCTTTTGCTCACAGAACTTTGAGTGGGAGACACAATGTGAGGTGCACTTTTTCTCTTTTTTTCTTCTTAATCCCCTTCATCTACCTCACACGTCACCTCACCTACCTCCCCTCTGGCGACCATCAGTTTGTTGTCTGTAGTGAAGAGTCTGTTTGGTTTGTTTGTTTTTTAGACTCCACATCAAAGTCATTATTTTAACAGGAAGAAAAAGAAAAGAAAAGAAAAAAGAAAGAAAGAAGAAAAGAAGAGAAAGAGAAAAGAAAGAGAAAGAGATCCAGCTCTCGATTCTCCTCATTTTATTTCTCACACCTTATTTTGTCTTATTCCTGGGGAAACTACTACCAAGAATCTATAGGACCCATTCATGGAGCACAGGTTTGAAACTATTATATATTTTGGGTCTCAACTAGCTTTCAGTTGCTCCAAGTCTCATCTAGTATCATACCCTATGGACTCCTTTACTCAGGGTTTCACTGCAAGCTCCTCAGACACATCAGCCCCAAAAGGCTAAATGTTGGAAATGTTTGTTAGTACAACTTTTGTAACACAAAGATGTCATCAAATGTACTTTAAAGAACATAAACTTCATGACAGTTATGGGTCTAACATGTCAATATTTTAAATGATTTTAAAATAAGCAAACTTTGCTTCTACCTGTATAACTACAGAGCTTTTACCAACACCCAGGTTACTCTTAGGCAAAAGAGCAAATACTTTTTAAATACAGCATCGAAAATCTTATTTATATGGTGTTTTTAAATATTCTATAAGAAGAGAGACATCATTTTTAGAAGTGGTTTCTGAAAGGTTTGTCAGAGGTGACGTGGCAATGGTCTCTGGGAGCTCAATTTAAATTTTAACTGATATCTAACCAACAGCTGTGACTGGAAGTAACTTTCTGGACGGAAGACAATTCTGTTCTTAAGAGGAACATTCTGACAGGGAAAAATGAGATACCCTGCCCTTCTGACTAATAAAATACCAATAAGGGACGCCTGGGTGGCTCAGTCGGTTAAGCGTCTGCCTTCGGCTCAGGTCATGATCCCAGGGTCCTGGGATCGAGTCCCGCATCGGGCTCCCTGCTCCGCGGGGAGCCTGCTTCTCCCTCTGCCTCTGTCTCTCTCTCTGTCTCTCATGAATAAATAAAAAAAATAAAATCTTTAAAAAAATAAAATAAAATAAAATACCAATAAAAGCCAGCCGTTACAATGCTTTTCGGTAGTTTGAAGTTTACGAACTCTATTTTTCCAACAAATTAGCAATGTGTAACTATGTGATTTAATTTTATACATGTAAAGACCTTTCATATGTACAGGTATGTTAATAGCTAACATTTACTCAGAACCGCTATATCCAAAGATACGCAGAGTTTCTAGTCCTTACAGTAAGTCTTTAAGGTAAGTTTTATTAGCTATGGTTTACATTTACAAAAAGGAGCTCGGAACAGTTAATTATGTCACATGGATGATAATAATCAAGGATAGATTTGAATTCAGTTTTTCCACAGGGTATTCATTTCCTGACTATGTGACTAAGTCAGAATATGATAACAAACAAACCAATTCACTCCACAGAGCTCCAGAAAGGCTCAGGTACTATGGAAGGTGGTGGGTGAGGTGTGTCTGCTAAAAACAAGAAAAGGTGGATGAAAGCCTGCATAATAAGCAACTAACAACACTCCGGACCCCAAATTGCATCGTCCATACTAAGCATCCAAGCATCCAAAGGGAGCTCAGGCTTAGGAAAAAGAGGAGAGGCATCATACCGAAAATGGAGAATTAAGTGGAAATCTATATGGTGAATGGTGAGATGCCTAAACTGCATTTTCTCCCTTAGTTCCAAGAGTGCTGGCAGTCAAATAATACCACACACTACCAAAAAAAGGATGATGGAGGCTTCTTCTGAAAAACTGAATGGTCTCAGAGACTGTAACTTACAATAAATTTGTGCCCAAAGTATATTGTTACAAAAAGAAGGAGAATATCCATACATTTCCAGAGAAAATAAATCATCTAAGAATGACTGAGAACCAAAGTGCCACAGGCTTCTTACAACAACCGTAGGAAGACAACAGAGCAATGTCTTCAAAATTCTTTTTTTTTTTTTTTAAAGATTTTATTTATTTTTTTTGACAGAGACATAGCGAGAGCAGGAACACAAGCAGGGGGAGTGGGAGAGGGAGAAGCAGGCTTCCCGCAGAGCAGGGAGCCCGATGTGGGACTCGATCCCAGGACCCTGGGATCATGACCTGAGCCGAAGGCAGATGCTTAACGACTGAGCCACCCAGGCGCCCCTGTCTTCAAAATTCTAAGGGAAATTATTTTCAAGCTAGCATCCTGTACCTGGCCAAACCAACAATTAGGAGGTTGGCCTAAAAATATTTTCCAAGTAGAGTACTTCAAAAAGCTTGCCTTCAATGTAACAATTCTCTGGAAGCTACTGGAAGATATGTCCTACACCAAAATGAGAAAATAAACCAAAAAAGAAGACTGCAGATTTTTTATACACTTATCTACATGAATTATTTTCATACAACCTAAAAGATAAGATCAGGGTTAGAATAATGATTAATGGCTTTAGATTTTAGCAAGACTGGTACCAGAAGTTGAACATTTAAGCACTCATTCTATAGACATAATCCACAGAATTGCCTAAGGCATGCTAGGAATTATTACAATTAGCTCCTTGATAAAATTTTCTATTACTGCCGAACTAAACATAAACATCTCTTGCCTAAACAGTTAACTTAGCTTCCTACCTCCCATTTCTCACATGTCTAATCCATTCTTCATAGACTTTGTAGTGTTCTCTTCCTAGAACAAATGTCAGGTCATGTAATGCTCCCATTTAAAAAAATCTTCTAGGGGCGCCTGGGTGGGCTCAGATGGTTAAGCATCTGCCTTCGGCTCAGGTCATGATCCCAGGGTCCTGGGATCGAGCCCCGCATCGGGCTCCCTGCTCGGCGGGAAGCCTGCTTCTCTCCCTCTCCTGCTCCTCCTGCTTGTGTTCCCTCTCTTCGCTGTGTCTCTCTTGGTCAAATAAATAAATAAAATAAAATAAAATATAAAAAAAGCTTCTAATTGCTCTTCAGTGCCAAAACAGAAGTCCAAACGGCTTCGCCCAGCAGCTGAGACCTAAACAATCTGCATCAACTTAACTTTTCAGTCTATGTTCCTACTATTGCTCCTCCAGCCACACGTGACCACCTGCTGCTTCTCAGACTCAGCAGAAAGAAGTTCATTTTCTCTTAAAAAGCTATTTTTTTTCCCATCTCTGTGCATAGCACAGTTGGCATTCCAAAAAATACTGTGGCATAAATTAGTGATTCATTGTAGTAAAAGAGCAAAAAAGAGTCTGCTACGATATAACCATATCCTGTATGTATCAAAATAAAAAAAAGTAAAAATGTTTTTTTCTTTTTTTTTCAAGAGTTTATTTATTTGAGAGAGAGAATGAGGGGGAGGAAGAGGGAGAGAGAATCTGAAGCAAACTCTGCACTG
>NW_028025899.1:0-622 GCF_054177405.1 Leptonychotes weddellii
CAAGATACATGAATAAGTCCCTGCCCTCAGGAAGTTTACTATGCCATGGTGGAGACGAGATATTTCATATATGAGAAAGATGAACCGCTTACGTTAGAACTCCCCTGTGCCCCTGGCAGACCTGACTAATTGGTTAAAACATTCTTTAACTGCCCTGCTCAGACAGGGCCTGTTCTGCTCAGGGCTCCGGGAAGCCACTAGAAATGAATAAAAATTGGTATACAAGATGAAAGCTAGAGGCTAGATGCTTTCCCTGATGCATGCGTATAAAAAGGTAAGTAAGTATTGAAGGTAATTTCAAAGGGCCATATGTCTTGACTACGTGCTGCAAAAGTCTATGGAGGAGGTCCTCATCGTTCGTGAGGTCAGAGGAGGCTCCCGGCAAGAGAGGCTTCAGCCCAACATTCAAGGATAACTATGGGCAGGAAAGACAGGGGTAGCTCAAATGGAGAGAGTGAAACAATGTGGACAGAGGGGTGCACATCTGGGGCCCAGGGAGTCTGGCAAACCAGCTGAAGAGAAATATTGGGATTAGAGAAATTGATTTGCAAAGGAATGGTGAGGTCAGGCCATGAAGGGTCTCGAATACCCAGCAAAAGATTTTGAATTCTAGTTTATAAAC
>NW_028025900.1:0-622 GCF_054177405.1 Leptonychotes weddellii
GACCCAAACCCGAAGCAGTACTATACACCACAAGCATGTCTGTGGGTGAAGTTGCTATCTTTTAGTCCATCCAACTCTCATAAATAAGAAACAAATTCTGATGACCTGTGGTACAGGGAAGACTAAACTATCTTGTTATTCTCTCTATAGAAAAATCATTGCAAAACTGTTGTCACATGAAGTGATCAAAGAGTAGACAGCCAGAAAAATCCGGAGGAATATATTATAAAAGGGTTTCAGACGATTAAGTAATACAAATATTGTTCTTTTTATGACTTTCGTGATGCTTATGCTATCAGTCGGCTTTTTAAAATTTATGACGGATTGTGCTTTCTATTCACATTCTAAAGACATATTCTTGCTTGTGTTTTCATTTTGAATTTATATTTTTATATTCCTTTTCGTAAAGAAGGCCCATGAGGGATTAGATAAGCTTCAAGCTCCCCATCACCTGGCCCCATTCCTGAGTGAGGAGGTGGGTTCAGAAGAGGTATTAGCAGCAGGTTTCCCGTGAAACAATGAAAAGGACTCACGGGGCCAGTTTTATCAACCAGGGAGGAGAGAGTTCTGTGGCTGGTGGCTGACTCCCTACCAGGGAGGGGAGAGGGGACTAGTCAGTGGG
>NW_028025901.1:0-622 GCF_054177405.1 Leptonychotes weddellii
CCAGACGGGCTTGGAAGCACGCGCGCACACGCAGACAAAACAAACAATGCTTGGTCCACGAATGAATAAATTAACGACACCCATGCCCCCACCCATTGCTCTGCAGCCCGTTAACAGAAACCCGGAACGGGGTTTCCTAAACGAGAGATTTTGTTTTGTATTTCAAACTGCAAACATTCTTCGTTGGTGGCGGCAGAAAAGATGCTGCACGTTCTGATTGCAATAAAGATTGACTGTGGCTTAGCCCGAGACAACGCCCCCAGTATCGCGCTGCGCCAGGTTCCCTGAGAACCGCGAGGGGGAAGCGCAGATCTAGGGGAAGGGAACAGCAGAGGCAAAGGCAGCTTAGGAGGGATGAGAAATGGGAAATCAGGGAGGAAAAAAATGAACGAGTTAAATAGGGCTTTAATAGTGAAACTTCGGGAGAGAAAGGGGTGGGATCTCTCCCCGGGTAACTACCTAGAGATTTAAAAAAAAAAGAAAAATAGATGAATGCATAAGCAAGTGGCAAGCAACAACAACTTTGAGGTGAGCAGCAAGTTGTTCACCTCCTCTAAGGCGTGTGAACAGCACACCCAGAGCTGCCCCAGAACACGCGCTCCCCATCGGAGGCGGTGGCGGG
>NW_028025902.1:0-622 GCF_054177405.1 Leptonychotes weddellii
TGGGACAGTGTGGTCTCAGGACCCTCGGGGTCACAGAAAGACCAGGGGGTGCCTGAGTGCGGCAGACCAGGGGAGCAGGGAAGCTGGCTGCGGAGACGGAGCCAAGGTGTGGGCTCTCATCTCAGGGTTGCCATAAACTGTGATCCGTGGCACAGTCGGGCCACTGCTCCTCCAGCTGGGACCCAACAAGCGGCAGATCCGGGGAGACTCACCTTCCTCCCCCGGGAGGAGCCGCACGGGAGCGCACCGCAGGGATCTGCTGGGTTTGGAGACTCCACACGGGGTTGTGCGCCAGAGATAGAAATGCTCCGTCACAGGCCGGGTGAGCACGGAGTGTGGCCGGAGACCGGGGAGACGGGAGTGACTGACTGCTTTTCTCTGGGGGCTCACTGAGGGGTGGGGCCCCGAGTTCTCGGCTCCTCCGGGGTGGAGATTGGGAGGCCGCCATTTTCACTCTCATCCTCCAAAGCTGTACGGAAATCTTGCAGGGAACGGAAGCTCCCGAGAGCAAACCCCAGCAGATTACTTAGCCCGGACCAGCAAGGGGGGGCAATACCGCCTCTGGCAAAGACATTTGGGAACCATGGCAACAGGCCCTTCCCCCAGAAGATCAGCAAGAACC
>NW_028025903.1:0-622 GCF_054177405.1 Leptonychotes weddellii
ACCACATCTTCTTTATCCATTCATCTGTCGATGGACATCTTGGCTCTTTCCGCAGTTTGGCTATTGTGGACATTAAGCATGTGACTCTTGATCTTGAGTTTGTGAGTTCAAGCCTCATGTTGTGCATAGAACTTCCTCAAAAAATTTTTTTAAATAAAATGAAAAAGAAAGATATCTGTGAAGTTAATTATTTTCAGTGCTCCCTAGGCCTCCCTGCTATGGTATTGCATCTGCATTCCCATTTATTTGGCTTTTAGAAAAGGATACACCAGGGTGCATAAGACAGTTCAATTTTAGCATAGGGCAAAATAATTGAAAAAAAAAGTAGAGAGCTGACACAAAAGTTGAACTCTTTATGTAAAAAATTGCATCAATAATTTATGTAAGAAATAAGAAACTCATTTCTAATCCAATATCTGGTATTAAACTAATAGGTGAAATTAAATAATTAACCATTTACTTTCTTCAATTTCCTTATCCTGAACAGTCCTTAAATTACATACTTTTAAAGTGCTTATATTAAGCAAATCTATTACCATTTCTATGAATAAAAAGTAGAAAATATATTCTATTTATTTTTGCCAGATTTTGATGCTTGGAGGCCAGATTGTCATAATTTTTT
>NW_028025904.1:0-622 GCF_054177405.1 Leptonychotes weddellii
CTTACCCAAAGTGATCAGATGTTTGTAGTTTTCCCATATTACCTTCTTGTACAGCATCTAGATATCCCCACTGCTCCTGAGATAAGTCAATGAATACATCTCCAAATTTTATTGACTTCTGAAATAACAAATACTTTATGATCTCCAACTGCCCAAATAATCAAGTAGTCCTAGAAGAATTAGTCTTGGTCACTTGGGACGTAAAAAATGGAAGGCTGAGTATGAGCATAAACTTGGGTTGCAAGTTTGACTCAGAAGAAAGAGAAGACACAAATTAACAATATCAGGAATTAAATAGTAGCCATCACTGCAGACCCTCCAGACATCAAAGAAATAATAAGGGAATACTATGAACAACTCTGCACATGCACTTTGACAACTTAAAGGGACCGATTCCTCAAAAAGCATAAACTATTATAACCTACCCATATGAAATAGAAATGGAGAGCAGATTAGTGGTTGCCCAAGGCTAGGGATAGAGTGGAGATGGGCTGGGTGTGCCTATAAGGGAGTAGATGAGATTCTTTTTTTTTTTTTTTAATTTATTTTTTTATTCTTATGTTAATCCCCATACATTACATCATTAGTTTTAGATGAAGTGTTCCATGATTCATTGTTTGTG
>NW_028025905.1:0-622 GCF_054177405.1 Leptonychotes weddellii
TCGGCTCAGGTCATGATCCTGGAGTCCCGGGATCGAGTCCCGCATCGGGCTCCCTGCTCGGCGGGGAGTCTGCTTCTCCCTCTGACCCTCCTCCCTCTCATGCTCTGTCTCTCAAATAAATAAATAAAATCTTTAAAAAAAAAAATGATATGCCTCCGGTCCTGTTCTTAAAAGTGAACCATGTTTGATTCCTGACCAATAACTAGATGTTCCTAAGATTACTGCCACACGAAACCACCCCTAGGAGAAAGCAAGTAGAATTATTACAGCTTTAAATACGATTAGGCATATCCATAGGAAGCTTTTTAGTACATCAAAAACAGATACTGGCAGTTTCCTATGGTTCAACTGAAAAGTTACCATTTGAAATGCATTATGTGCCACACCCTGTGGTAAATTAACATGTTTAATTTTCATAGCTTCATGAGAAATCCACAAAATGTCAACTTTTATGTACCTAATATTTTCACGTCAGAGTAGGTGCCAGCACATTCAAATCTTCCTGGGTTTGCTCAACAGAGAAGGGAGAACTTCAGAAGAATGCATGTGGTTTCAATCATTCCTACTCCATGCTAGTAAAGTTGGTCAGGATGATTTTAATCACCAACTGCTCCTGCATCCC
>NW_028025906.1:0-622 GCF_054177405.1 Leptonychotes weddellii
ACTGAGCTACCCAGGTGCCCCCGAATACAGCTTTTTAATTCACAAAGTGCATCTGTATTTACTATTGCCCTTATTCCTTACAGAAGCCACTACACGGGCAGAAGAGGAGTCAGGATCAGGGATTAAAAACTCACCTGAGGTGCTAAGGACCAGCAAAGAGGATGTGCTGGGATTAGCAAGCCATGTTTACACTCTTTGTTCCATGAACATCTTCTAGGAACATCACCAAAGGGGAAATCACAGGAAATGGGAATGGATTCAAGAAGAGTGCGGTCCTCCCAATGACTGACCAAGTCATGAAGAATTTATCATATGGTATGAACTACTATTCTCCTTCAGGGAGAAGAGTTCTTGTGGAATGTTCTAGGTGTCTTTACTGTCAGCACTTCCGAGCTAATGGTGCTCGCCTGTGCCTCTCAGGGGCCCCGGGGACAACAGAACTGCCCAGTGCAGGCCTATCCATGCAGACAGCCAATGATGCTCTGCTGTGAAAAACCAACATGGCTCCAGGGAGGACCCAGCCCTGTCCATAATACCCGTCCTTGGTCAGATGACTTGGATCATGTGCAAAATACAGGGTCTGATGTTCCTGAGCCAGATGAAGAGCACTTGAATTTAAGTC
>NW_028025907.1:0-622 GCF_054177405.1 Leptonychotes weddellii
GATCAACTTGTTAGAGCTGCTCCCAGAGCTCAGGAAAACAGTTTACTCACGAGATTAGGGGTTTACTATAAGAGGGTAGAACTCACGAACAGCCAGACGGAAGAGGGGCCCAGGGCCAGGTATGGGCAATAGGCACGGAGCTTCAATGTCCTCTCCAGGCCTGGGAAGCTGCCCGAGTCCTGGGAACATTAGGATTCTGATGAAGCAAAGGCAAGCCCTTCCCCTACCTTGAGGCAGATGGGTCCAAATGTTCAAGCACAATTCTTTGAGAGGAGGTTCGAATTACTCTTTCTGGCATCAGCAGTAAGAACAGAAGTGAGGGGCAGGCTTGTGACAACAGGCAGGCCATTTAATACACCCCAGTGCTCTTGCTTTCCTAGATCAAAGCACCATCTTCTTCCGATAGAAAGCCTTCTGGTTGGAATTTTTTCTTTGTTGCACATTTCTGCAAATGTTGATTCTGACAATGTTTGCCAGCTCATCTGTTACTTCTGGGGACAGAGGGAGCCTGGAGTTTCATTCAGTCATGCCACCATTTGTTTTGTTTGCGGCAAAAAGCTTTATTGTTTCCACTTGGTCCAAGGCTTGGGAGAGGGCTCCTGGGTGGTTAAAAAGCTGTCTC
>NW_028025908.1:0-622 GCF_054177405.1 Leptonychotes weddellii
CCTGGGTGGCTCAGTCTGTTAAGCATCTGCATTCAGCTCAGTTCATGATCCCAGGGTCCTGGGATCGAGTCCCGGGATTGAGCCCTGCTTTGGGCTCCCTGCTCAGCAGGGAGCCTGCTTCTCCCCCTCCCTCTCCACTTGCTATCTCTGTCTCTCTCCTCTCAAATAAATAAATCTTAAAAAAAAAAAATGTGGGCTCAGTAAAAATGGATCTCATTTCAAATGAAATCAAAGATGAACCTTAAGTGAGACATTGAGAAGGGCTCTGCGGAGAGGGAGCGCTGGAAACTTCTTTCTTCCAGTTCATGGCTCTGCTGCACTGACTGTGCTCCAAGGTGGCCTGGCGGCCCTCTGCCTGCGTGGCTAAGGGTGCCCATGTCAGGCTTCCACTCTGGCCCTGGCTGTCCTCAGCACCGTCTTGCCCTGGGGGAGCCTGACGTCCAGGCTCACCATCTAGCGTGAGGACCACTCATAGGGAAGCTCTGATGAACCTGCTTGGGAGGCTGGGAGCAGGACTGTGGGGGGGTCCACGCCCAGAGCCCACAGACAGCTACACCCTCCTCCTTCTTTGAGCAGCTTCGGTGGCATGGGCTGCAGCTCGATGTTTCCTTGCCCCGGGCTT
>NW_028025909.1:0-10700 GCF_054177405.1 Leptonychotes weddellii
CAGAAGGGAGTTTTTAAATGGATTCTTATGATCAGATCCCTATCCCAAAGGGAAAGCTCAGAATGGATCGATCTATAGGGTTTATAGTGGTAATGTTTTCAAGGAGACTAATAGGCATATTATTTCTTTACCCATTCTTAGAGGGCAGAGGTGAGTGTTTTATTTATTTATTTACTTGTGGTTATTTAGGAGATGGAAAGCAGAGGCATAATTGAATTGAATTTGCTTGGTTGTTCCTATTGCTTCAACCCAGAATCTCATTTTGTCTGGTATTTTAGCATGGTGAAATACAGAAACAGGGCATTTCTATTAGATGTGAGATGAGTCATTAATTGTTTTATATGCTGATCAGAAAGAAAATAATGGATTTGGAAGAAGTAGGACACACTGTATGCCTTGGAGACATTTTCAATTCTTAGGGAATTTATTAAAATCATTTCTTATCCCTGGAGGAGCTTGTGAACTTTGAACCTCATTTTTTTTCTAATTGTAACATGAGTGTTATAAATAACCTCAAACTTTTTTTCATTTCCATTGATGTATTTTGCAAAATATCCAAAATAAAAAGGAAATGAGAAAAAATAAAGTTCCACAAGTAGATGTTTATAAAATGTATTCATTTCTAATGCTTTTTGTTACCTTTACCGCATGGAAACTAGTACTGTGAACCCAAACCCTTGTGAGAACATAGAAAATAAAAGCCCTTTGGTTTGAACCGTTCCACTAAGCAACAGAAATGACAGACCACCCCCCTTCATGTCTGGTTCTCTCAACCTACTTGTGATACAGCCATTATAATCCTAAAAAGGGAAAATGGAGCAAAGAAATCTGACTTTTTTACTACCCTGTGTTCCCACCTTGGATATTAGTAGGTGTTTTTGGCAGTTATCCCTTTAAAATCAACTCAATTATTAGACTCTTAAAGTGAAAGAGCTTGCTACATTGGGTCTCAGAAAATGGCTGGACAAAATTTATTTTAAAAGACAAAAAAATTCTTGATTTTGGAATTTCTTTTGGTGCACATTATCTCCTCTTCAGATAGATCCTGCATATATACTCTTAAGTCCAAAATAGAAAGTAATTTAATCCCTTATATCTAAGATAGATAATTCATTTTTTTTAAAGATTTTATTTATTTATTTGAGAGAGAGAGAATGAGAGACAGAGAGCATGAGAGGGAAGAGGGCAGAGGGAGAAGCAGACCCCCTGCTGAGCAGAGAGCCCGATGTGGGACTCGATCCCGGGACTCCAGGATCATGACCTGAGCCGAAGGCAGTCGCTTAATCAACTGAGCCACCCAGGCGCCCTAGATATTTCATTTTTAACATTTATAAAGATAAGATGGTTTTTAGAATTGTGTATATGAAATGTATTCACATTTTTGAAGGTCAAAAAAAGCTATTATAATTCAGTATTAAAAATACAAAAATAATTTTTAGTGATATTTTGAATGAGAATTTTTCTTGCCTCCTATACATCTGTCTTGTTATAAACATACAATTTACTCTTCTTATCTTATTGAATTTGTAAAAATATTGACAAAGAGAGGTGTAAGATAAAATTTCTTGTTGTTGCCCAGAGCCCAGTGGAAAATGAATATTTCTTTTAAACTTGGAAAAAGAGGGCAGAATTCTTACTTCCTAATCCAATTAAAATATCTTCCTTAAGTTTTTGCATGCTTTCTAGTTCTTTAATGATTTGTTATTGTGGCTTCAGGGACAAATGCATGATTTAGTCTCTCAGCCTTCACTCTGAGCTAAAGGACTGTTCACGTAAGCCCTTAAATTCTAACTTCTATATGTAGTGTGTGTGTGTGTGTGCGTGTGCACACATGCATGCGTGCATGTCCATGTTTTGTGGGGGGGACAAGACAAAGAAACATAAAGGGACTTAGGAAATAAGATTAGCATATTCTTCCTAATTATAGAAGAAAAGTACTCAAAATATCCTTTACTTATTCAACAGTTTATTAAACAGTCAAAAATAGAGAGAGCAGATGTATATGTAGTAGGTTTTAATAGATAGAAAGCCATCAAGCCAAAATTTCCATGTGGACTTCTTGCAACAACCCACCTTCAAAATGAATTACAAAATGAAAATCACTCATTTATATGTGTGTAGTCAAAGGTAGGCTGAAATAAAAGCACCGAATCCAAAAATTAAAACAATAAACTCAAAGATAACTTGTCTTTTATCCTTAACAGAACAAATGAACGGTCAGAAGTGAACTAAGAGGTTAAAATTCAAAGGGGACTGAAGGGATGAGTTTGAAGGAAGAAGATTGGGTGTCAAAAATTAATGGACACTTGAAAAAACTTTTAAAAATAACAAAGTAACAGGAGCTCAAATGCTTATGAAGTGCTGAATTTACTGGATATCATTCTCATTGTGGGTACCATAATGAGAAACACTACCAACTTATAAAATACAGGGCTACTTCCATTTTTTGTCACATTCTCTGGCAATTTCAATTTTTATCACATTTTCTCTGATTTCTCTTCCCTTTAAAAATTGTCTTCATTGAGGACAATGAAATATAAACCTCATTAAAGGTATATCTCAGTAGCATCCTCTTTCCATTTGATATAAGCATGTTCTAACAATTTATGTCAAAAACTTGTGCCTTTTTGAATTTATTCTCTTGACTTAATTTGATATTTAAGTTTTACTGATTAATTATTTTAAGCCTACACCTCATATTATAAACATATTATTTGCATATAAAGGAGTGAACTCAGATGCAATGCCCTTTCTTTGATTAGAACACACTACATTGTGTAAAAGAAAATGTATATTCATATTTATGCTAGTTTTGAGCTATTAATATAAACTTCCTTTCATGAGTTACAAAATGGTATTCATAAATCATTGAATAAACAAGTATCGTTCCCTAAAAAGTGGAAACCCATTATATTACATTTCATTTTCTTTGCTAATAATTTGACAAATATGATTAGAAGGAACAGCTTGTGATATTTTCCAAATATCTGCTGAGTAAAATAAGTTCAAGTGAAAATTTAAAGATATTTGATAGAAATATTTCCTAAAGAGACAAATCTTTGCATTTTACATGACAGCTCTGATCTTTCTAGAATCAGTTCCATTTTGCTCTCATGCACATTTGATACTGGCTTTTTTTTTTAATTTTTATTTTTTATTATTATTTTTTTTATTTGAGAGAGAGAGAGAGAGAGAGAAACAGCATGAGAGGGGATAGGGTCAGAGGGAGAAGCAGGCTCCCTGCCGAGCCAGGAGCCCGATGTGGGACTCGATCCCAGGACTCCGGGATCATGACCTGAGCCGAAGGCAGTCGCTTAACCAACTGAGCCACCCAGGCGGCCGATACTGGCTTTTTAAATATCAAAATGTTTGCACCATGTTCTCAATACATTTGTAGCACACTCACCAAACTATTATAAATTTGGCTCACTCCATATACTATACATAATAATACAACACTACCATATTTCTTGACTATTACCAATCTTATTTAAAGCTTAAATAGATGTGGAATTATGCTTATTTATTAACATAGAACAGCAATTAAATATTTTCTAAATGCATTAACATAGTGCTAATAGTCTCATCAGTCTCACTGAATAGAGAGATTCAAAGACTTCCAATCAGCCTCTAAACTCCCCTCACCTTATTGTGTTTATTATTTATCTGTCTATAAAATACTGGATTTAAACATATACCATGCACGTAAGATAGATTGTTTCCCTGTTATTAACATTAGTTTTTGAAAAATGTTTAGAAACCTAATTCATAATCTC
The DNA here is from genome assembly GCF_054177405.1 of Leptonychotes weddellii. Classification (NCBI taxonomy): domain Eukaryota; kingdom Metazoa; phylum Chordata; class Mammalia; order Carnivora; family Phocidae; genus Leptonychotes; species Leptonychotes weddellii. The sequence goes on from NW_028025909.1 coordinate 3,777, forward strand.
CTTAACACATGGAGTGAAGCTGATCTGTGAGGGATAAGGAAAGTGAGAGGCATATCGCACCGCATATAATCTCAAAGACTGTGAAGCAAGCTTTCTAGCTTCTTCAAACATTTAAAATGCTTCAAGAGCAAATCCTGTCTCTTCAATTCTTCCTTATCATTCACTTATTCAGCCAGTGCTGTTTAAGAACCCACTGTGGTCAAAGAGCTCTGTTAAGGACAGAGGGAATAAAATGATGAAAAATTCAGAGGCCGCCCTCCTAGAGATAGCAATCTAAGCAAGATGATAGAAAAATGTACAAAGCAACTGTAAGACAGATGTGATATGTGACACAAGAGAGGTAGAAGTGATAAGAGAATTTAGAGGCATGAACAGTCATCCCTAGCCTGTGCATCTTCGGAGGAAGCTGTGTTAGAGCCGATGTTAAAATTCATCTGTGGTATTGATCAGCGGAGCGGGGCAGGCACGAACCTTAGATGGGGCCGTGGTGTGAGGTGGTGATTCACTTCCACGCGTGGCCTTCATTTTCTTCTCTGCCAATGTTGGTGTGCCTATAACTCCAGGGCCTAGTTTCATACTCACTTGATTGAGTTTTCCTCATTTATTTGCATAATTTATATTAACATTGTGTTTTATTGTGCATATAACAGAGTTTCTTAATGAGGTGATTTTGCTACTGTTGATACTGTACTATGCCTTAGAAAACATAAATAACAATTTCATAAAAACTAGAAATGTCAAACCATTGATAATGCCCTTCTGTTTTTTTTTTTTATTTTATTATGTTATGTTAATCCCCATACATTACATCATTAGTTTTAGATGGAGTGTTCCATGATTCACTGTTTGTGCATAACACCCAGTGCTCCATGCAGAATGTGCCCTCCTCAATACCCATCACCGGGCTAACCCATCCCCCACGCCCCTCCCCTCTAGAACCCTCAGTTTGTTTCTCAGAGTCTATAGTCTCTCATGGTTCCTCTCCCCCACCGATTTTCCCCCCTTCATTACTCCCTTCCTACTATCTTCTTCTTCTTTTTTTTTTTTTTAACATATAATGTATTATTTGTTTCAGAGGTACAGGTCTGTGATTCAACAGTCTTACACAATTCACAGCAGTCCTCTGGTTTTATTTTCTCTAAGAAACATTCTTTGTTTAGGTATTCAATAACACCTAGTGTGGACACTATTACAATAGTGTGGACACTATTACAATGCAGTCATACTAAGACACACCTTCCTTGGCCTTTAACCACAGTAGATTTCATGGGACACCCACTTTTTCCAGATGCTGGAGGAATAAGACAGGGAAGCATGAAAAAACTTTATTGCCTGACTTTTTAACATATTAATGTTCAAAACATATAAATTAGCAAATTAAAATTAATAATAGTTATAAAATCAATGACTTTTTATTAACTAATCAGCTCATCAGTTATCCTGAAATGTTGTCAATATAAATTGTAAAAGTTGTAACCTTATGAATAAGAATGAAAATTACTATGGATTTTTTGAAGGTATTTTAGTGGTCTTATAGCAACAATTTAAATTTCCTATTTTTTTCTCAGTTCAATTTCTCAGAATGTATTCTTAAAAAATGTGTACAAAAAAAAGCGTACATATGCACATAAAATACATATGTAGCTAGAATTAGGAACCATGTAAATGAAGAGAGAATCCAACCCCAAAATATTAGATATTTCAAAGGTAACTTTGTCAACTTTGCTATGGCTGAGCATTTTTTTTAGCATTTCATTGCATCTTGTTATGTAATTGAAATTCCAGCCACATATATGTAATAAAGACCTCATCTGCATCGTGTGTCCACTGAGTTGCTATTTTAATCTTTATTTAAAATAAAATGTTATACGCAACTAATGAATTGTTCAACACTACATTAAACACTAATGATGTACTATATGTTGGCTAATTGAACATAATAAAAAATAAATAAAATAAAATAAAATAAAATGTTATTTGACTTTGCTGTATTAGAAATAGTGTTTGTTCAATTTTTTAGTTCTATTCTACTTTTTACCTCCATAAATAATAAAATATATACATATCTAGCATACATAATGTTATATGTTTGGTCACATTCTCTCTCTCACACACACATGCACAGAAATTATTCTATATCCATACTAGTGTAGAGAAATAAAAATAATACAATAAAAGATGCTGAGGATGGCATTATAATTAGTTTCTTTGCAATGACTTGCAGGTTAACATACATATTTAATATGGACCTAAAAGCTTTTCTAAAGCATAAGATACTTTCTCTTGTCCACATAGCCCAATTCTCATCATCAAATCGGCATTGCTATAACATAACTCTTCATTCGCTCCCCCAAACCATGCATTTTTTACTTATCTGATTCCATTTTGCTGGTCAGCAATACCAATTTGCTCGAGTTTACATGACTGAGACCAACCACCTTTTTTTTTTTTTTTAAAGATTTATTTATTTATTTGACAGAGAGAGACACAGCGAGAGAGGGAACATAAGCAGGGGGAGTGGGGGAGGGAGAAGCAGGCTTCCCGCCGAGCAGGGAGCCCGATGTGGGACTCGATCCCAGGATCCTGGGATCATGACCTGAGCCAAAGGCAGACGCCCCGAGACCAACCACCTTAATGCATCCCTACTCCACCTACCTGTCGTATATCCATGGTCAGAGGCTACAGTTTTATTCCATTAATAGGGGCAGAGGATTGAGATATAAAGTTCAGAGCACAGCTAGACAGACAATGTATATCTGTCTTGTTGAGATATTTTATTTTAAGAGGATAAGGAACTGAAGAACAGGGAGACCCACTATATATACTTGCTTCCTTAAAGAATCTAGAGCAGGTTTTCTCCTCCACCCCAACACACTGGATATATCGAGCCTGAAAATTCTTTGTTGTAGGGGAATGTCCTCTGCATTGTAATATGTTTGGTACCATACCTGGCCACCACCCACTAAATGTCAGCAGTAATGACCCAGTTGTGACAATCAAATATGTCTCCAAATGTTTCTAAATGTTCCCTGGGGGTAAGATCCTGCCAAATTGAGAAGCACTGGTCTAGAGCGATTACTTAATTATGTATCAGATTGCCATTTGATATAGTGGGTTGAAAATATACTTGATTTGATTTGTTTAAACTATTAAAAATATTAACACTGGATTTGCTAGCATCTGTAGGCATGTGGTTAATATTGTCATTTTAATCAAGGTTGCCCTATTGAATTTTCGAAAAACAGTGGAAATGATATAAAACAAACAATAGCTTTGCTTTTCTATTGTTTTATTTATTTTTACACCTGTAGTTTCATTATGATTTTAAAACTACAAAATCAAATAACTCCAGTCAATAGAAAATAATAAATAAATTCTTTTAAATTTGTAGAAAAGTATATTATTAAATTTTTCTAATTGATTTACTAATAATTCATATATCCTGATTTTGAATGCTTTCCCGAATCTCCTTTGAAACCGCAAGTTTAAAAACTACACCACCTTATTTTTTCAAGTGTCTTTTTTTTTTAATTTGGCCAGACAATTTAATTGGAAATAGAGACATTAAAACATAAATTATGAAAATTTTATTAAAGGGAAAAACCAGTTCGTCATTTAAATGAATAAATATAGCTCATTTGGCGTCAGTTATACGGCTTTATTTGTGACATCAGACAAGCCCGTTTAGAATTTCATATTCCTAAACAGAGAAGAATACAAGAGTTCTAATTCAAGACATCAATCACTGAAAATGAACATAACCTAATGTCAGTACTGAATCAGGCCATCAATTTATTGCCTTTGTCGAAGCAATCAGCAAGCTATCAAGCAATAAAGTGTATGAGATAAGTGCTCCTTTTGAGACAGCACTACCATTGACAATGATATACTGATGGGAAATAGCGACTAGTTTCCAGCATGTTGTGGCTATTACTTGTTAAAAGCCCTGTCTGCGCAACAGATGTGAAATATGTTTCTTATTATTATGGACCAATCTAGTTTGTTTAATAGCTTTGGATGCCACTTAGACTTGCTGTCTTATTTAATGAGGTTATATGTGAACTCTTTTGCTTTCTCTGAGTCTTTATGCATAGAAGCGCAGCTGTGAACTGCTTTTCACTCAATTTCCCAAAGACGCAGAGTTACCTCACTACAATCTTTTACAATGTCTTATTACAGAAAGACCAAAGTGTCCGGAGCAAAGCGTGATGCTATTAAAATAGTGTCACTTCTGACTAAAAGACCAAATATTTTACATTATGTTAACAAGATGTGATTGGTTGTTCATAGACATCTAATAGGTGGTGGGTGCTTTCCTCCAGGTCTGTTTGCTTCTGATAAAAGGGTAGATGTGGGTGTGGGGGGGAGCGTAGTCGACTCACCCGACCTGCACGTACATAAGATGGGTCTGACTGGACAGCACAATGCACTCTCTGACCCTTATCTGCAATTTTCAGAAGGCCCTAAACAAACAATTTTTTTCCGTATCATCTTCTTTTCCTGGAGAAGTAGGAGCCTTCAGGAATGATAAATTGGTATTGGTACAGCAACACACAAGAAGCCGCTGTTTTGTTCAACAGGACCGAGAGTTCCCTTTATAAAGTCAGGTTTTCTTTTCTCTATGGGCACATAATCTATAATCCTGAGAACAGACAGCATCGATATAATTCACTTTTACTACCTTACATCATCAATAGATTTGGTGACTTTTGTGCATCTAAATTCAACTTTTATAGTTTTATTTAATATCTATAGAATAATATTTTGCTGAATTGTCCTTCTTACTTGCAAGGAAAAAATTAACTATATGTTTATGAATGTCCATAGGAATTATTGATTAGCGGATTCAACCAAAGTAGACAGACCATACATTTGGAGTTAGTACACTTCAGGTTTCTTATAATTGCCATTATTAGAATTATTACTAACATTAGTATTTTGATATTTTCCTCAGCTACTTCTAACCTGAAAACTACAAGCTCAAGAAAATCAAGGAAAACAAATAGCATCTATTACAGCATGAATTAAAAGGCACAGTAGAAAAACCATACTTAAAAAACAATTTGGTTTAAGAGAGAAAACACTCTAACTTACTGCCATACACAGACTAGTACTAATTGAATTTTAGTCCACAGGGCAAGAAACGGGATATACACCGAATCTATTATGGCAAAATATTTATGAGCAATATTTTTGAAACAATAAATACATACAACACCTGATATCTTCATCAAAATAGGCTGGATTATTCTGATATAATAGACAATTCCAAACTCTCAGTGCCTTACACACATGCCATTTTAATGCCAACATAGATAAAAGAAATTCAATAAATCCAATATTAATTCTTACTAAAACCTTTAAGAAAATTAGGTATAGCAGAAGTCTTCCTCAATCTAATAGAGTATTTTTTTTAAAGATTTTATTTATTTATTTGACAGAGAGAGACACAGTGAGAGAGGGAACACAAGCAGGGGGAGTGGGAGAGGGAGAAACAGGCTTCCTGCTGAGCAGGGAGCCCGATGCGGGGCTCGATCCCAGGACCCTGGGATCATGACCTGAGCCGAACGCAGACGCTTAACGACTGAGCCACCCACGTGCCCCACTAATAGAGTATTTGTAAAAACCTTACAGGGAAGTCACACCTAATGGTTAAGGACAGAGTTAATCACTTGAAGTCAGGAACAAGATACAGACATCCACAATCATCACTGTTATTCCACATTGTGTTGCCAAACAATAAGTAAGGAAATAAGAATAAAAGAAGACATCTATTTCAAGAAGAGACTTTTTGTTCACTGACAACTTGTTCATATATATCAAAAAATGATGGAATTTATAATAAAACTACTATATGTAATAAGTGAATTTGACAAGATTTCTGTGAATACAGGAGAGTAATTATATTTCTGTATATCAACAACATTCAACCAAAAATTAAAATAAATTTAACATTCAGCATAGCATCAAAAATATGAAAATAGAGGTAAATCTCCCCCTCCCCCCAAATTTGGAGACTTGTATGACTGAGGAGAGAAATTAAAGAAAACGAATATGGTTTATAAAATTCACCATAATAAAGATGTCAATCCTTTCCACATTAATCTATACTTCAATGCTTCAACGAAATCAGTTGAAGAATCAGAATCAATACTTCAACGAAAATCAGCAGAGCGTTTTCTCCACCGGTTTTTTTGTCTTTGTAGATACCGACTAATTGATTCTATGAAATCATATGAAAATGCAGATGACCAAGAGTAGCCAAAATGAGTTTTTTTAAGGAGTTTAAAAATAAGAAAAAATTGAAGAATGACACTATCTGATTTCAAGACTTATAATTCTATAGTAATCAAGACAGTAAGAAACTGGTATCAAAATACATGTTTAGTTCGGGCTCCCTTCTCCGCGGGAAGCCTGCTTCTCCCTCTCCCACTCCCCCTGCTTGCATTCCCTCTCTCGCTGTGTCTCTCTCTGTCAAATAAATAATAAAAATAAAATCTTAAAAAAAAATACATGTTTAGTTCAATGGAACAGAACAGAAAATTCGGAAACAGGCCCACAGTTATATGAATAATTGATTTTGACAAGAGTGTAGTGGAGAAGGGTATCTTTTTAATGATGCTGCTGGGATAATTGTTAAACAGGATCTTCATTTGATACCTTGGTCCATGCCTTAGCACAATTGGGCTGCTGTAACAAAATACCACAGACCAGGTGGCTTATAAACAGCAGAAACTTATTTCTCACACTTCTGTTCTGAGGGCTCTCTTCCGGGTTGCAGACTGCCATTTTTTTTTTTTTAAAGATTTTATTTATTTATTTGAGAGAGAGAGAGAATGAGAGACAGAGAGCATGAGAGGGAGGAGGGTCAGAGGGAGAAGCAGACTCCCTGCCGAGCAGGGAGCCCGATGCGGGACTCGATCC
>NW_028025910.1:0-622 GCF_054177405.1 Leptonychotes weddellii
AGGAAAATCAGATTTCCTAATATAACACAGAAAACTAATGAGTTAATAGTATTGGTAGTTAATAGTATTGAAAAATTTTGAAGGCCTATTTGTTATGAATATATTCACTGTATCGTATTTTTACATATTTTAAAACTACTCATTGGCCAACATTTTATTTAAAGATATGAAAACAATCCTGAGCACTATTATTTAAACATAAATGTTCAAAACTGTATCATATTAAAACCAATAAGAATTTTACATTGAAACAGAAAATTATCTTCATGTAAATTATATAATTATCTTTCTTGAGATAGGAGACATTCTAGGCAAAATAAATTCATGTGATTCATGTGATTCTAGCAGGCCTGAATGGGTATAGCTATTCTCTTTAGAGATCTTATACTGGAAATTCAGATATTGCCAAAAGATGACAGTAGATAGAGTAGAAAAACAATTGCCAAAGGGCGCCTGGGTGGCTCAGTCAGTTAAGCATCTGACTTCGGCTCAGGTCATGATCCCGGGGTCCTGGGATCAAGCTTTGTGTTGGGCTCCCCACTGAGCAGGGAGTCTGCTTGTCCCTCTCCCTCTGACCTTCACCTCTGTCGGTGTTCTCTCCTTCTCCCTCTCTCAAATAAAT
>NW_028025911.1:0-622 GCF_054177405.1 Leptonychotes weddellii
AGAAAAGATTCCTTTCAAAATACGACTGTTGTTGATCTATGCACCTGATCACCCACCCAAGGGCACCCACCCATTAATGAGATTAATGTGGTTTTCAGGCCTGCTGACGCAGCATCCATTCTGCAAAATGGCAGGGGAAAAGGGGATACAGATCCAGAACATTGATAAATTATAGGGGAATAAAAGCTTGTAAGGGTCTCTATAGAAAAAAAATCCAAAAACAGAAGAGTTTCCCCCCTTTAAACTGTAGGCTCAGAGCGCCTGGGTGGCCTCAGTGGGTAAGCGTCTGCCTTCGGCTGACCCCAGGGTCCTGGAATGGAGCCCTCCCCACCCCGCATCGGGCTCCCTACTCAGGGGGGAGTCTGCTTCTCCCTCTCTGACCCTACTCCCTACCTGTGCTGTCTCAAATAAATAAAAATCTTTAAAAAAAAAAAAATTGTACGCACAGTTGTAAATATGAAAGAATTGAGTAAATATTTGTTAGGGAAGAAAAGGTGTGGTACTGAAAAAGCAACATTTGTGGGGACTGAAAAGTGCAGCTGAAGGTCATTCACGAAGAGGCCTGGGGAAACCAGTGCTGAAAAGGAAAAGCATATGCAAATGTCCCAAGGTGAGGCAAGCC
>NW_028025912.1:0-622 GCF_054177405.1 Leptonychotes weddellii
AGGAGTTTTCAGGATCCCACACCCAGGAGTCTTGGGCCAAGGGCTGGTGGCTGGGGGCATGTAAATTCCCAGGCACTTCTGGTTCTCCTAGTGCCTCGGCAAAACCGTCTCCATGAGCCCCAGGGCAGGCTTCCAAAACAGGCCTGCAGCCCTGAAACCCACCCCAGGGTAAGCTGCTGGAAGTAAAGCAGTAGCATGCAGGGGTGGGGGGGAGGGGGAGGTGCACATTGTTTTCCAAGGGAATTCGGGCAAAGCTTCAACATGACCACAATCTAAGGTGTCTTTGATGTGTTCTCAGCAATTTGTAAGCTTCAGCACTTGGGGAAGCCCTAGTAGTTGCACCACTGGGTGGGTGAGTGACCCACACACCCTCACTGAGCCCCTCCTTACGTGGAGGGGGAGCAGATAGGCTGGAGAGGACCCAGGCTCCACCAGAAGGGCTCACAGAGAGGGGTCCCCTGACCTGGTCCTCTGGAAGGGCCACAGATGGGCCCGGGTCCTGGTCTGTTCGGTCTGGAAGCTCCTCCCTCGTCTGTGCTGAGGTCCACAGCCTAGTGTGATGCTTGTCCCAGATAAATATTTGTAGACATTTATCAAACTAGTGATATTTTACTTGTTATTT
>NW_028025913.1:0-621 GCF_054177405.1 Leptonychotes weddellii
CATGAGGCTTACATAAAATATCTTGAAATTATAACACCCTATTTTAAAGTGATAATTTCAATAGCATGCCTAAACTTTATACTTTTACTTCTCCTCCTCACATTTTAGTTTGTTGATGTTAGAATTTACGTATTTTTCATCTTGCATAACCAATAACAGATTATTGTAGTTATGGTTATTTTTAGTACATTTGTTTAACTTTTAAACCAGAGTTGCAAGCTAATCACACACCACCATTATCATATTATAGAATCTTTGACTATATATGTTTTTACCATTACAGTGAGTTTAAACTACCTAATGTTTTTATAATGTTAATTAGCATCCTTTTACTTCCACTCAAAGAACTCCCTTTAGCATTTCTTGTAAGGCTGTTCTAGTCATTATGAACTCCCTCAGCTTTTGTTTTTCTGAGAAAGTCTTTCTCTCTCCTTCATTTCCAAAGGACATTGTTGCTGGTTATAGAATTCTTGGTTGACAGGTTTTCTTTAAATTTTTTTTTTTTTTTAAAGATTTTATTTATTTGACAGAGACACAGCGAGAGAGGGAACACAAGCAGGGAGAGTGAGAGAGGGAGAAGCAGGCTTCCCATGGAGCAGGGAACCTGATGCGGGGCTTGAT
>NW_028025914.1:0-621 GCF_054177405.1 Leptonychotes weddellii
TGGGAATGCAAGCTGGGGCAGCCACTCTGGAAAACAGTATGGAGGTTCCTCAAAAAGTTGAAAACAGAGCTACCAGGGACGCCTGGGTGGCTCAGTTGTTAAGCGTCTGCCTTTCGCTCAGGTCATGATCCCGGGGTTCTGAGATCAAGCCCCGCATTGGGCTCCCTGCTCTGCAGGAGGCCTGCTTCTCCCTCTCCCACTCCCCCTGCTTGTGTTCCCTCTCTCACTGTCTCTCTCTCTGTCAAATAAATAAATAAAGTCTTTAGAAAAAGAAAGAAAGAAAGAAAATAGAGCTACCCTATGACCCAGCAATTGCACTACTGGGTAGTTACCCAAAGATACAAATGTAGGGATCCGAAGGGGTATGTGCACCCCAATGTTTATAGCAGCAATGTCCACAATAGCCAAACTATGGAAAGAGCCTAGATGTCCATCAACAGATGAATGGATAAAGAAGATGTGGTATATATATACAATGGAATATTATGCAGCCATCAAAAAACCCCCTGAAATCTTGCCTTTTGCAATGACATGGATGGAACTAGAGGGTATTATGCAAAGCGAAATAAGTCAGTCAGAGAAAGACATGTATCCTATGATCTCACTGATATGAGGAATTCT
>NW_028025915.1:0-621 GCF_054177405.1 Leptonychotes weddellii
CCACTGCCACAGGTATGAGGAAGGCTCTGAGATGCCCAAGCTGCTCAGTGGCACATGGAAAGGTGGGGAGAACGCCTCTGCCCCTTTACAAGCTACACTGTTAAAGGCGTTTCCAAATGTCAATAACTTACAGAGGTTTTTTTTTTTAACATTTTATTTATTTATTTGACAGTGAGAGACAGCGAGAGAGGGAACACACGCAGGGGGAGTAGGAGAGGTAGAAGCAGGCTTCCCGCGGAACAGGGAGCGCGATGCGGGGCTCGATCCCAGGACCCAGGAATCATGACCTGAGCCGAAGGCAGACGCTTAACGACTGAGCCACCCAGGCACCCCTATTTATTTGACAGAGAGAGACACAGCGAGAGAGGGAACACAAGCAGGGGGAGTGGGAGAAACAGGCTTCCCGCGGAGCAGGGAGCCCGATGCGGGGCTCGATCCCAGGACCCTGATATCATGACCTGAGCCGAAGGCAGACGCTTAACGACTGAGCCACCCAAGCGCCCCTCTTACAGAGGTTTTTTTGTTTGTTTTATTTTTTAAGTAAGTCCAGTGTCCAGTCTTCTTTTTTTAAAAATATTTATTTATTTATTTAAGAGAGAGTGTGAGTGGGGGTGGGGGGTG
>NW_028025916.1:0-621 GCF_054177405.1 Leptonychotes weddellii
TTGACCATAGAGTGGTGGGTACATTTCTGGGTTCTCTCTTCTGTTCCATTGATCTATGTGTCTGTTTTTGTGCCAGTACCATACTGTCTTGATGATGACAGCTTTGTAATGTAGCTGGAAGTACGGAATTGTGATGCCACCAGCTTTGGTTTTCTTTTTCAGCATTCCTCTGGCGATTCGGGGTCTTTTCTGGTTCCTTTTCTTTTTTTTTCTTTTCTTCTTCTTCTTCTTTTTTTTTTTTTTTTATTAAGTTCAATTAGCCAACATATAGTACATCATTAGTTTTTGATGTAGTGCTCAATGATTCATTATCTTTTCTGGTTTCATACAAATTTTAGGATTATTTGTTCCAGTTCTGTGAAAAAAAATGATGGTATGTTGTTAGGGATTGCACTGAATGTGTAGATTGCTCTAGGTAGCATAGACATTTTAACAATATTTATTTTTCCAATCCATGAGCATGGAACGTTTTTCCATGTCTTTGTGTTTTTCTCAATTTCTTTCATAACTGTTCTGTAGTTTTTAGAGTCAGATCCTTTACATCTTTGGTTTGGTTTATTCCTAGGTATCTCATGGTTTTTGGTGCAGTTGCAAATGAGATCGACTCCTTAATTTCTCTTT
>NW_028025917.1:0-621 GCF_054177405.1 Leptonychotes weddellii
TTCCCCCCTAAAGTCAGGAACACGGCAGGGATGTCCACTATCACCACTGCTATTCAACAAAGTATTAGAAGTCTTAGCCACAGCAATCAGACAACAAAAAGAAATAAAAGGCATCCAAATTGGCAAAGAAGAAGTCAAACTCTCACTCTTTGCAGATGATATGATACTTTATGTAGAAAACCCAAAAAACCCCACCCCAAAACCGCTACAACTCATACAGGAATTCAGTAAAGTAGCAGGATATAAAATTAATGCCCAGAAATCAGTTACATTTCTATATACCAACAACAAGACAGAATGAAGAGAATTTAAGGAGTCGATCCCATTTACAATTGCACCCAAAACCATAAGATACCTAGGAATAAATCTAACAAAAGAGGCAAAGAATCTGTACACAGAAAATTATAAAATACTCATTAAAAAAATTGAGGAAGACACAAAGAAATGGAAAAACGTTCCATGCTCATGGATTGGAAGAACAAATATTGTGAAGATGTCAATGCTACCTAGAGCAATCTACACATTCAATGCAATCCCCATCAAAATACCATCCACTTTTTTCAAAGAAATGGAACAAATAATCCTAAAATTTGTATGGAACCAGAAAAGACCCCAAATAGC
>NW_028025918.1:0-621 GCF_054177405.1 Leptonychotes weddellii
TGGCCCGGACTGCTTCTCCCTCGGTTGCAGGGACGGAACCCGTTCCCCAGGCTCTCACCCACGGTAGCCGGGAAACTGCTTGCTCCCTCAGAGAGGTGGATGGTAGCTAAAGCACGGTTTCTGTACACTGTTGTTTCTTCGAGGTAGAACACAAGCGATTAGACTTCCATGCAAAAGTGGGGCCGCAGTGCTAGCTTCATGAAACAGGTGCGGAGTCGAGTGGTGCCTTGTGCAGCAGCCGGAGGCTCCCTCGGAATTAGGTTTGGGACTCCCTTGCAGTGCTCTCATGCACTCACACAACAAAATGCTTCCACCCTCAGGAGCGGCTTTTTTTAGCTGAAGCACGCATTGTCTACCGAGTCCTTCCTTCGAGTTAGGTGGCTGTCTTTAAGCCGGCCCGCACCCCCGGGGCAACGATACTAGCCCTATAAGCATGATGTGAGTTCAGAGCTGCCGGCTGTCCGGCCTGTGTCTCCTCCGATTTTACAAAATGGACTCCCGGCCCAGGCACTCACCCACAGTACACCCTCAACTGCTTCCTCTCACACAGAGGTCGACGGTGGCTAAAGCACGGTTTCTCTACACTGTTGTTTCTTCCAGTTAGAATGCTAGCTATTAGAC
>NW_028025919.1:0-621 GCF_054177405.1 Leptonychotes weddellii
CAAACCCTGAGATCAAGACCTGAGCTGAGATCAAAAGTCCGACACTTAACCCACTGAGCCACCCAGGTTCCCCTCTGTTATTGATTTTTAGCTTAATTATATTGTATGCAAAGAACACAGTCTGTAAGATTTCAGTTCTTTAGCATTTGTTGAAGTTCCTATATGGCCCATGAGACCATCTATCTTCACAAATATTCCAAAGACACTTGAAAAGAATGTGTATTCTCTTCCTGTTTGGTGGAATGGTCTAAAAGTGTCAATTAGGGCGCCTGGGTGGCTCCGTTGTTAAGCGTCTGCCTTCGGCTCAGGTCATGATCCCGGGGTCCTGGGATCGAGCCCCACATCGGGCTCCCCGCTCGGCGGGAAGCCTGCTTCTCCCTCTCCCACTCCCCCTGCTGTGTTCCCTCTCTCCTCGTCTCTCTCTCTGTCAAATAAATAAATAAAATCTTTTAAAAAAAATAAAAAAATAAAAGTGTCAATTAGATCATGTTGGTTGATGGTGTTGAGTTCTATAGTCTTGCTGAATTTCTGTCTAATGGTTTCATTAATTGTTCAGAGAAGACTGTCGAAGCCTTCAAGTATATCTGTGTATTTGTACACAGATATTTCTTCTTTCAGTTT
>NW_028025920.1:0-10698 GCF_054177405.1 Leptonychotes weddellii
AGTGGAATTTGCTTCTCTCCTCCCTCTCCTTCTGCCCCTCCCTCTACTCATGCTCGTGCACGCACACCCACGCACACGCACACGCTCCCTCTCTCAAATAAATCTTTTTTTTTTTAAAGATTTTATTTATTTATTTGACAGAGACAGCGAGAGCAGGAACACAAGCAGGGGGAGTGGGAGAGGGAGAAGCCGGCTTCCCGCTGATCAGGGAGCCCGATGTGGGACTCGATCCCAGGACCCTGGGATCATGACCTGAGCCGAAGGCAGACGCTTAACGGCTGAGCCACCCAGGTGCCCTCAAATATATCTTTTTAAAAAGGGAGGGAAGAGAAAACAGTAATTTGAGATTATTTTGGAGATGGAATAGACAAAAATACATGCAAATGGGAAGATTTATAGTTAGCTATAGGAGTCTTTAATTTCAGACACATTTGAGGTAATTATTTCATGAGCCACAACTGCAAAGTGTCGCAACGGGAAGACTGCCTTCTTGTTTACTTCCTAGGTAACGGGAGAGGGGAGAAGACCACCTTCTGATGTAACCTCTTAGGTAATACCAAAGTACTACTATGCACACATTTGTCTTCGTTAAGTGCGGGTGATTTCATGCATTTCTCTCACACTGAATGATAGTGCGGTATCCTTATGAAACAAGATCTAGCACTTCATTTATTTCCTTTCTCCAGGACTCAAAGAGACCGAAGAAGCAAGCAAGCAAGCACCCAGCTCTGTTAAGACTTGGAACTAAAGAGTTCAGACGTTTCTTTACTTCTGTACAAGTTTAGATCTGGGATGGCATCTAGAAGCTCCCCGTGCCTGTTACCCAGGAAGCATGGTAGGTAATGTCTCACCTGGGCACACCTACCTCAGCCTCTGGGGGATTCTGAAGAGTAGACTATTGCTTGGAGAAGAGAGTCCAGGGCAAAAGGGTGCCACAGATTAGCTTGATTTGAAAGTGTCACAGATACTTTGGACAAGTACTTAAGTAGCTCAGAAATACTGCCACTTCTTTTATTCAGTTAACTGTTTATAAAAACTATTTACATTAAGCTTTGACTTTTGATTCAGAGATGGCTAAATTCTTTGCTCTTTCTTTGACTGCAGATGCTTTTCCTGGATTATTTTTGTTAGTCCCCTCACTAACAACAGTCCCTATCTTAACTTTATGCCTTTCATTTTAGACACCTAATTGCTTTCCAAAAGGTAATTAAATCTCAGAAACTGGAGCACCTGGCTGGTTCGGTTAGTTAAGTGGTTGCCTTGGGCTCAGGTCATGATCTCGGGGTCCTGGGATTGAGCCCCACATTGGGCTCCCTGCTCAGTGGGGAGCCTGCTTCTCCCTCTCCCTCTGCCCCTCCCCCTCCCACTCCTGCTCTCTGTCTCAAATAAATAAAATTAAAAAAAAAAAATCTCAAACTCTTGGACTTGAGAGCCTTTAACAGAGTTTACTTCTAAAGGTAGAATCCAGTGATTTCTGGCAATTTCAGATAGAAAGTGCAAGTGAGATAGCTTTCTCCCACCTCACCAAAGGACATGACTAAAGGAAAAGATCTCTGTGGAGCATTCATGCATAGCTTTCCTATTAAATTAGACCCTTGAGTCCATTGGACTAAGATGACTAAATAAAATGATATTGTCTGTTCCTTTCCTGCTTCCAAGGTGACCCAAAAAGTTCTCTCTCATCCAAATCAAGGGTTGATGACACTGCTTTGATTGATGCCTTTTGTTCCCAAACCAAATTGTTTTTTATAGCCCACCCCCTACCAGCACTTTCCAAAGTGCCACTGCCATCCCCTCCAGAGGGAGCCCCTTCCTTGGGCTTCCTGGCCAACAGCTGCTCGGTGGTGGCCAGGAGCAGGGAATGGGAGAAGAAAGCAGTTTGCAGACAAATGGGCAGCTAATCTGACCAAGAGCCCCATCACTAGAACCATAAAAAACTTTCTCCCCCCCCCCACTTGCCTCATCTACATTTCTTAGCTGAGATGGGTGGAAGGCTCCTTGGAAGAATTATGGCTTCAATATGGTCTATCAGATCAGCCTCAAAATTTTTTTTTTACCTTTTTTGTTTCTTAAACCGGTTCTGCTTATTCAGCCCAATGTTGTCAGATCACTACAGACCTTATAGATATTAAAAGGGCAGGGGCACTTGGGTGGCTCAGTTGGTTAAGTGTCTGATTTAGGCTCAGGTCATGATCCCAGGGTCCTGGGATCAAGTCCCATGCCAGGCTCCCTGCTCAACAGGGAGTCTGCTTCTCTCTCTTTCTGCTCCTCCCCATGCTTGTGCTCTCTCTCTTTCTCTCTCTCTCTCAAATAAATAAAATCTTTAAAAAAATTAAAAGGGTACTGGGGGAATATTATGAATAATTTTATGCCAATAAATTCGACAAACTAGATGAAATAGACAAGGCCCTTGAAAGACACAGATTACCAAAAATGTGTCAACCTGAACTACAATTTCTAGATCCTTCTTTAAACTTTCTATTATTACTCTCTCCGTGTTTAGCTTTTTATTATGAAGCAGCTATGTGGAGCTTACTTAATTAGCATTCTCAACTGTTCTATGAGGATCTGGTTACTTTTCAGTACAAGTTTTATAATTGTGGGATAGAGAGGGTTAAGCTATTTTACAAGAATAAATATCTCAGGGGTTAATAACTTATATCAGGATTATAAAATCCTCATCCTTCTAGGTGGCCTTTATGTTGAGGCCTGAATGACAGCTTCTCTGGACTTTCTTTACCTAGTGTTTCTTCTGGTCCTTGCCAATGTGAGAACATTTCAAGGAGTCTTTAACGTATATATGTGGTTAGAGCCTCTTGCACCATAAAATGCTTAGACAAGGACCAATATAAAACAGTCAGTCTACAATGAAGCTGAAGCTTTGGAAACAAGCACATCCTTTTCAGTGGTGCTTGCTTTTATAATGGGTCATTTAGCAAATGGACTGTGAAGAATTAGTCATGCCCAACTTCCAACCATCCGATGACTGGCTATAGACACCAGTTGAAAATTTTTAGGCTTTAAAGTTTCAGTCTTTCCATTCAAAGTTCAATTAAAATAAAACCCTATATCTAACAGGACCCCCAAGTTCTAGTGTAGTTTAACTTGTTTACATCTTTCAGAGGTGCAAGTTCAACAAACAAATGGCAAACCATTAGGAATGTCCTTCATGCCTCTCAGGGATGCAAAAAAATGTAATATTTGAAACCACTGTTAGCTTTGTGCTGAGAATACAATATACTCTAATTAAGTAAAAATAACATTATCATTGGTAAAATCACGTTGTTACATCCCCTTATCTATTGCTAAAATGGTAGGTCCCAATCTGAATCCACTGGTATATGTAGAAAGCCAGACCTTTTGTGTAGCTCTCCATAGGTCTGCGCTCCCTATCTGCCCTCTCCTCTCCAGTCAGTTACCTGACTCTGAGGGCTTGGTCCTGGGCTCTCTGAAGCCATCTGGCTGGCCTTTTCGCTGGGCTCTGTGCCCTTGCATCTTCTTAGACTTCTCTTCCTCTCACAGCTCCATTATTTTCAAAGTCTGTTTATCTTTTTTCTTGGCATCATCTTCCATCATTTCCCTCTATTTTTGTCAGTGAGCTTGGTATTCCTGACCTCGACATAAGCTGCTATAAAGATTTGGGTATGTCGGGGCGCCTGGGTGGCTCAGTCGTTGGGCGTCTGCCTTCGGCTCAGGTCATGATCCCAGGGTCCTGGGATGGAGCCCCGCATCAGGCTCCCTGCTCCGTGGGAGGCCTGCTTCTCCCTCTCCCACTCCCCCTGCTTGTGTTCCCTCTCTTGCTGTGTCTCTCTGTGTCAAATAAATAAATAAAATCTTTAAAAAAAAAAAAAAAGATTTGGGTATGTCAGTTATATCTCAATAAAACTCAGAGTTTGAAATTTTGAAGCACGTCACAGACTGAAGGAGTTAAAAACAGTTTGCCCGCATGCTTTTTTACTGTTCTAGCTGGCCTGGGGACTCAGGTTGAATAGACACTGCCCATACTGAAAATGGGTTTACTTTTTTTTTTTTTGAAGATTTTATTTATTTATTTGACAGAGACACAGCGAGAGAGGGAACACAAGCAGGGGGAGTGGGAGAGGGAGAAGCAGGCCTCCTGCTGAGCAGGGAGCCAGATGTGGGGCTCAATCATCATGACCAGAGCTGAAGGCAGACGCCCAATGACTAAGCCACCCAGGCGCCCTGAAAATGGGTTTCCTACTTCCATTGGGGAACTAGGTTTGGAATTCATTCTCTCGGGCGCCTGGGTGGCTCAGTTGGTTGGGCGGCTGCCTTCAGCTCAGGTCATGATCCTGGAGTCCCTGGATCGGGTCCCGCATCGGGCTCCCTGCTCGGCGGGGAGCCTGCTTCTCCCTCTGACCCTCCCCCCTCTCATGTGCTCTCTCTCATTCTCTCTCTCTCAAATAAATAAATAAAATCTTTAAAAAAAAAAAAAAGAAATTCATTCTCTCGATTTTGTGACAATCAACAAATATTTATTGAGTGTCTCGTGTATACCTAATATGGTAAAAAAATATTTTTTAAGTCTGGTATTCAGGGCTCCCACAGTCTGACCAGTGCTTATCTTTCCCACCTTATTCCAGAACCTGCCTTTATGGATGTTGCTCTATTTAGAATGGTCTATTGGCTCACCTAGTTCATTCCTAATTCTCTACATTTGCTGAAGCCAATCTCTTCCTTTACTCCTGCTCCCCCTCCTCACAAATACTGGATGACTCTCCTACTCTTTTATGGTTACACAATTCCTAGCCTAGGAGACAGTTTCCTATAATTTTGCTCTACAACGTGCTTATTTCTTGTGCCTGTGAAATACTCATGCTTAGTTTCTGACTTTTCTGGCACTTAATAATATACTCCTTTGACATCATGTAGTAGATAATATGGTGAAATGGTTTAGCATTTGGCTTTTGGAAACAGCGAAGCAGTTTTGTTATCATAACTCCTTGACTTCCTAGTTCTGCGACTATGGGAGAAGTTGCTTACCCTCTGAGTCTGTTTCCTCATCTGTAAACTGGGAAAATGATAGTACTGACCTGACAGGGTTGTTGTAGGATTAAATGTGATAAGGAAAAGCACCCAACGGTACCTTGGAGGCACAGAGTAAGCACTCAGTCAGTGCTGGCGATCATCACTTACCTCAGGTATTTTTTTTTTTTTTTAAAGATTTTATTTATTTATTTGAGACAGAGAGAATGAGAGACAGAGAGCATGAGAGGGAGGAGGGTCAGAGGGAGAAGCAGCCTCCCTGCTGAGCAGGGAGCCCGATGCGGGACTCGATCCCCGGACTCCAGGATCATGACCTGAGCCGAAGGCAGTCGCTTAACCGACTGAGCCACCCAGGCGCCCCTCAGGTATTTTTTTTTTTAATTAAAAAAAATTGTTTAAAGTAATCTCTACCCCCAAGGTCAAGCTCCAGCTCATGACCCCGAGATCAAGGGTAACATGCTCTCCCGACTGAGTCAGCCAGGAGCCCTTATGTTCCCACCATTAGTGAAAGAACTATCTATTGTGACCTATTATGTGCCAAGCACTACGCTAAGCACTTTCATCTGTTACCTTATTTAATTCTCACAACAATCTTGAGGTTAAATGATTTGATCTAGAGGTCATCTTGGAATTTTTAGAGCCAGGGTTTTGAACTCAATTATGTTTGGCCCTAAAGCCTTTCCATTACTTCCTGGTGCTTTTTCACAGACATGGAAAACCTTGTTTTTTCTCAGAGGTCCAGCTAAGTGTTGTGTGCAGACCAAGTTCATCCATTGGATGGATTTATTGTGAATAAATCAGTGAGTGGAGCTTGGAGCTGTATTACTGTTTATGCTGGTGCTTTTGGGGGCCTACAATCACAGAGGTTTTTTCCTTTATTACTTAAAAAGTGTCTCCAAATCCCTTTTCATTTTCCGTATTACCAAAGGTATTAATGCCTTTATTTACATTTAACCACTACTCAGCTTTGCTAATGAATATTAAACTACCTAATACAACCCCTTCATTTATCGTTGAAGCAGATGAGGCTCGGAGACATGCCCAAGGTCACAAATCTAGCTAAGGGCTGATGATCCAGGTTCCTGGCTCACATCCAGGGTGCTATTTATTATGCAAGGAGCCCCTTGAGAAGAAGCCCTTGAAAAGACTGTTATCAGAAGCTGTTAACAACGTCCACCTGCAGCCTTTTTGTGGTGTTAATAGTAACCCCTTTTAAAATATAATATCCAAATAAGCTTCCTTCAGCACAAAATTCAAATTCCTGAAATCTAATCATAAGACTGTATGTAACTGAAGAACATCTCACCATTGCTGTTTTATAGGCTATGAGTTTCTAGAAACCAAAACTAGTTCTAATTTATTCTGTATGGCAGTTGGCATGGGACATCATCTGAAGGCAGAACTGTCAGGATAGAGAAACTTAGGGGCTCAGAATAGAATTTTAGAATTTCAAAAAAGTTTTGTGCATATCTAATGCATTTGAATCCAATCCCCTTCTTTTTATAGTAACGATTTTGAAGCTCAGAAAGTGATTTGCATGGCATTAGAGTAAAATCTGTGGCAAAATCAGCAGTGCTCTTCCCATAATATCAAATTGCCTCCCTTGATTACTTGAAAATTAAAATTAAATTGTGTTGATAGTCACAGAGATAGCAGGAATAAGTCCTTTTGGAAAAATAAAAGATAACCAGGGAACTAAAACTGAACATTACCTTAATCTCCCTTGGAACATGAACCCCCATATTATTCAGGCAACTTCACTGCATGTACAAGTTTTCCTGGCTTTTTGATAGTCCTTATGTGTTACTGGCAGAACCGTTTGTTCACCAGAAATATCAAAATTCAGAACGAGAGAAATACGGAATTATCTCAGCTAAATGGGAACTTTGTAAAGCTCCAGATTGTGATCTATTCTAAAGTGGCCTCCGTTTTTAACAACTTCTGGGCATGGAGAGGAATCGGGATGGGCTTGGGTTATCCTCTAGGAAAATCAACAATTCTTTTCTAACGTTTTAGCCATAGAGGCAACAAAAATATCTCGCTGTTCAGTATAGCTTTAACAATATTTTTATCTTCACTGTTTTCTTTAGGCTGTGGGTTGTGTTGGTACACCTATTAGAGCCCAGGATTTGGGAGAAATTTTATATTGTTCATTTTCAAGAAAATTTCATTCTTCCTAGTTTGCGGTCCTATAGATTCAGGTCAGGCTTTTTCTGTTGTAACGTACTATACCCTGACTGCGTCTAAAGAAATCAGACCTGAGGGGCGCCTGGGTGGCTCAGTCGTTAAGCGTCTGACTTCGGCTCAGGTCATGGTCCCAGGGTCCTGGGATCGAGTCCCACTTCGGGCTCCCTGCTAGGCGGAAAGCCTGCTTCTCCCTCACCCACTCCCCCTGCTTGTGTTCCCTCTCTCGCTGTGTCTCCCTCTGTCAAATAAAATCTTAAAAAAAAAAAAGAAATCAGACCTGAAGAGGAGGATTATATGACACAGTGGGGAACTGAATCCATATGCTCAGCCCACCCCTGTCCTTCAAACTCTGAAGATTATTCAGAGTCAACCCCAGGACACTGGTGAGTGTGGGAAGCTCTTGGAGGGGTGAGGAGTGGGAGGGTGCCAGGGACCTGAAAGATCTTATGAAGTTTCCTGCCAAGCTGGCCTAGGATTAACCCATCATTTCCCAGCCGGAGCTATCCCAGCTGTCTTGCTTTCCTGGGGCCTCTCATGTTAATCTATGGAACTGACCAACTGAGTTTGACCGTGACTGGCTTTGTTTTGCAAAACAAAATTGGTAAGGCAGGCCTCATGCTGACTGACTGAATGGTGTCATCAACTCAATTCAAGAGGTGCCACAAAAGCAAGGAAATGAAACTTCAATTTCCTCCTCATGTTAAATGATAGCTTATCATACCGATTATGACCCTTATGCAGCTCAGGGCAAATTATTTTATTGCTTTTTTTTGTGAACAGCCATAAACCACTCTCATCTTCCACTTTTTCCTCTAACTCCCACCCCCACCCCACACCTGATTAAGCCTCCTCAGAAAGGACTGTTCTCTATTGTCAATGGTCAGAGAACCAAAGCCTTGTTTTTTTACCCCCACCAACCTGTCAGGATTTTACCTTTATTCTAGGAAGCACAAGATTTGCTTTAAAACAGAAACAAACAACCAAGCAGAGGTGGGGAAAAGGCCATTCTGGCTTCAGAGTTCCCTTGTAATGTTCAGCTCCTCTCACTACTTGGATGAGCTTTGCTCCTGTTCTGGACCAGGCAGATATGGTTTGCTGTCTTCCCTGTATGCACACTGCCCCCGGACACACCTCCTCTAGAATGCTTTCCATAACACATTTTTATGGGCACAAATGTGCTTTCCTTCTCGATTGGGAAGGACTATGTCCCTTCATTTTTATGTCCTTGACCCACGGAAGGCATTCATTGAATGAAGAGATGGAAAGAGGCCACCCACAAAGTTCAGCTCATCTATTTCCCTACCTGCCAACAAGTCTGTACCTATCTATTCCCAGATTCCAAGAGGTTCAGTTGCTCAGCTTCCTTGTGGACATCAGTGGGAGAGACGTGGTGTTTCTTTAGACTTAAACCTGTACCCTCTTCCCTTCACCTCCTCTTCTTAGGAAGTCTCTTTTACTCCCATGGCTTCAAAAGCTATCTCTATATTTATGTCTCCAAATTTGCATCTCCATCTTAAATTTCTTTTCTTTTAATTTTTTAAAAGATTTTATTTATTTATTTGACAGAGAGACAGCCAGAGAGGAAACACAAGCAGGGGGAGTGGGAGAGGGAGAAGCAGGCTTCCTGCCGAGCAGGGAGCCCGGTCGCAGGGCTCAATCCCAGGACCTGGGATCATGACCTGAGCCGAAGGCAGACGCTTCATGACTGAGCCACCCAGGCGCCCCTCCGTCTTAAATTTCTTCTCTAATTTATTTAGTCAGCTTTCCCAAATTTAATAGTCAATTGCCTGCTTGATGTCTCCACTTGAATGTCTCAGAAAAATTTCAAATTGACATGCTTAAAATGGAACTCTTTGCAATTTATTTTTATTTTTATTTCTTTGCATAAGCTCTATGCCCATAGTGGGGCTTAAACTCACAACTCCGAGATCAAGAGTCCCATGCTGTATTGACTGAATTAAAATGGAACTCTTGGGGTGCCTGGATGGCTCAGTTGGTACAGCATGTGACTCTTGATCTTGGGGTTGTGAGTTCAAGCCCCACATTGGGTGTGGAGCCTACTTTATTTTTTTTTAAAGATCGATCGATTTATTGATTGATTGATTTGACAGAGAGAGAGAGAAAGAGAATACAGGCAGGGGGAGCAGCAGAGGGAGAGGGAGAAGCAGACTCCCTGCTGAGCAGGGAGCCTACTGCCGGGCTCTATCCCAGAACCCTGGGATCATGACCTGAGCCAAAAGCAGACGCTTAACTGACTGAGCCACCCAGGTGTCCCGTGGAGCCTACTTTAAATAAATAAAATAAAATAAAATAAAATTAAGTTAAAAGAACTCTTGATTCCCCATCTTCCCATCAGCCCTAACCTGGCTCTCTCGTTTTGCCTATGTCTGAAAGTGGCATCATCTGCCACTCACTAACTAAAACTGGAAAACCAGAGTTATCCTAGATCCTGCCTCTTCTCCCACACACCACATTCCGTCCATCAACAAATTTTATTGGTCCTACTTCATTTATACATACTTCTCATCTTCCCTGTTCTCTCTCTATTCACTCTGTCACTACCTTCGTCCAAGCCACCATCAGCTCTTGCCTGGCCTAATATAATTGCCCTTTTTGTCTCCAGGCTTCCATGCTTGCCTCTCTCCAGTCCATTTTCCATTTGGCAGCCTGTATGAGTTTTCTTATGAAGTAATTAGGATCCTATCACCACTTCACTTAAAATCTTTTAGTGGCTTCCCATTCCTCTGGAGCAAAATTCAGACTTTTTACTGGGACCCCCTAGATCTTAGATGATCTGACCTCTTCCTACTTCTCTAATTTAACCTCATGCCACCACATGCAAACCATGCTCCTGTATCATCAAACTTTGATCAGCTCCTGGAATTTTTCAAGCTCTTTTCTGCTTTGGGCGTGATTGCTTATGATGATGCTTTCTGGATTATGCTTTCCTGAAGCTCTTATAATTAGATTCTGTACATCCGTTGGGTATCAGCTTATATTTCAACTTCACAGAGAGCCTTCTCTGACCAATTTTTCTTTTTAAGATTTTATTTATTTATTTGAGAGACAGAGAGACAGGGAGAGAGAATCTGAAGCAGGCTTGGGGCTGAGCGCAAAGCCCACCATGGGGTTCAATCCCGCAAGATCATGACCTGAGTGAGATCACTTGCTTAACCGACTGAGCCACCCAGGTGCCTTTTTCTAAAGATGTTGCTGCCTTATTATGACAACTGTACATATTTCTATCATGACAGTTATCTCAATGTGTAATAATATTTTTTTTATTTGCTCATTGTTTGTGCCCTCCACTAGTATGCCAGTTCCATGAGGGCAGAGAACTGTCGATGTCATGAACTTCTGTATCCCCTGCATTTGTGCTATGCCTATAACAGAGTAGGTGTTCAGTGAATATTTATTAAGTGAATGAATGAAATAGGTTATAAATAGGAGCGACATATAACTATCATCAAGCCAGGGTACTTTTTAATGTGAAAGGAGACACAC
>NW_028025921.1:0-621 GCF_054177405.1 Leptonychotes weddellii
CTAAATTTCATCTGGTCCCAGGAATTCAGCTAGGTAGGGATCAAACCATTCTGAACACCTACAAACTCAACAGGAGATTGAAGAAAAGAATAGCAGCAACTCTGAACAGAAAAGCAACCACTTTCTGGAAGGTAAGACTTGCGGAGAAGTGAATCCAAGGAGATATTCGGGAGGATAGACGGCGGGGGAGGGGGCCTCCATTGGCCGCTTCTGGCAAGTGATAGAGCAGCAGAGCACAAAATCGGAACTTTTAGAAGTTGGCTCCGCTGAGGGACATCACTCCAGTGGCTAAGCAGGGGGGTGGAACCCTCATGGGACAGTGTGGTCTCAGGACCCTCGGGGTCATAGAAAGACCAGGGGTGCCTGAATGTGGCAGAGCTCCCAGGTATCGGAGCAGGGAAGCCGGCTGCAGAGACGGAGCCGAGGCATGGGCTCTCAGCTCGGGGTTGCCATACACCCTGATCCACAGCACAGTTGGGTCACTGCTCCTCCAGCAGGGACCCAACAAGCGGCAGATCCGGGGAGACACCTTCCTCCCCTGGGAGGAGCGGCGCTGGAGCGCACCACAGGGATCTGCTGGGTTTGGAGACTCCACACCAAGTCGGGTGCCAGAGATAGAAA
>NW_028025922.1:0-621 GCF_054177405.1 Leptonychotes weddellii
GGACATCTGGGGAAACAGCTATATCTTAAATGGATAAAATCTACTCAGAGAAAATAAGAATTTATTTTACGAATTTTTAATACATTTAAATATTTCATTTCCACGGAAGAGTTGGAGTCATTTTGAAAAAAAAAAGAAAAAAAAGACTCTTCCCTTTCTAACTCCCTTCTAGATTCACTGTCAAGGTCTAATACTGTGTGCTTTCTTAAGCCAAGTGCACTGACGAACCCGGGGCCAAGTGCGCCCCCTGGAGTCTCTGCTGTGACTCAAAACCACCACCTGGCCTGGACCTCCTAAAGGCAACCCCCAAGAGGAGTAGTCATGACAGAGCTAATGCAATCTGAAAAGTAAGTTTCAACGATTTAAGCTTCCACTCCCGGTCAGCTAGGCAACATATGCATGTACCCACATTCTTAGAGGCTGCATGAGAAACCCTTACTTTTCATAAAGCAAACCTGTTATATTAGAATTATTTCACGGGTATAATAAAGCAAATCACATCATATAAATACAATTTGTAATACAAGAAAAAAAAATGCACCATTCCTGGGGGCGGAGCAAGATGGCGGAGGAGTAGGAGACCTGGATTTCGTCTCCTCTCAGGAATTCAGCTGGATAGGG
>NW_028025923.1:0-621 GCF_054177405.1 Leptonychotes weddellii
CCCCTCCCCCGCCGTCTATCCTGCCGAATATCACCTCGGATTCACTTCTCCGCATGTCCTACCTTCCAGAAAGTGGTCACTTTTCTGTTCAGAGAGTTGTTGCTATTCTTTTCTTCGATCTCCTGTTGAGTTCGTAGGTGTTCAGAATGGTTTGATCCCTATCCAGCTGAATTCCTGAGACCAGATGAAATCCAGGTCTCCTACTCCTCTGCCATCTTGCTCCGCCCCCCTCAAACGGTCAGATTTTAGATGTGTTTTTGCAGGTAGAACCAGGGTTGGCTTCACGGGCATGTGACCTGCAATGTCACACAATCCCCCTTGCTCCGAAGGACCACAGACTTGGTTTCATGCCCTGTCTCCATCTTGAAATTCTTAATACCCTACGGACAGGGGCCCTGCATTTTCATTTTGCCTTGGGCCCCGCAGATGACGTACCCGGTCCTGGAGAGGATTAGTCAACAGACTGCATGTGGGGTATGAGATGAAGAGAGATGTCGGGGTGGGGTGGGGTGTGGGGAACGCCAAGGTTTTTGGCCTCAGCAACTGAAGCTGGAGTTGCCACTGAGTGAGATGAGGAAAACTGTTTTGCAGAATGATCAGCACTGCGGGAAAGAAAGCTTG
>NW_028025924.1:0-621 GCF_054177405.1 Leptonychotes weddellii
ATCACTGCACAGTACAATGTAATGGAGTGATCCATCATAGCAGTCACTAAAAGGGCAGAAATAAATTATCTTTGAGGAGGCCACAAAGTGAAAGTGTTTTAGTTGCTATTGCTGAGTAACAAACAATCCCAAAATATAGTGGCTTAAAATAGCAATAGTCATTTATTTTGTCCATATGTCTACAATTTGTGGAAGACTCAGTGAGGAAGGTTCATCTCTGTCTCATGTGGCTTCAGTCTGAGCAGTCAGACTATGGCCTGAAGGAATCCTTTCAAGACAGCCCACTTCTATGATTGGCAAGTTGGAGCAGGGTTGGAGCTCCCCCAGGGGTGTGGACCCAGGGCCTCAGCCCCTCTCCACGTGAGCCTCTCTGTGGGATGCTTGGGCTTCCTCACAGCATGGAGACTGGGTTCCAACTGTGAGTGTCCCAAAAGACCCAATGTAATGTTATGTAATCTAACCCCAAAGTTCACACACAATCACTTTTGCTACCTTCTATTGATGGAAGCAATTACAAGCCCACCCAGATTCAAAGGGAAGTGAATTAGACTTCATTTTCAATGGGGAAATGGCAAGATTCTTGAAGAGCATAAAGAATGGGAGAGATTGAGGCACCTGGGC
>NW_028025925.1:0-621 GCF_054177405.1 Leptonychotes weddellii
ATCACTGCACAGTACAATGTAATGGAGTGATCCATCATAGCAGTCACTAAAAGGGCAGAAATAAATTATCTTTGAGGAGGCCACAAAGTGAAAGTGTTTTAGTTGCTATTGCTGAGTAACAAACAGTCCCAAAATATAGTGGCTTAAAATAGCAATAGTCATTTATTTTGTCCATATGTCTACAATTTGTGGAAGACTCAGTGAGGAAAGTTCATCTCTGTCTCATGTGGCTTTAGTCTGAGCAGTCAGACTATGGCCTGAAGGAATCCTTTCAAAACAGCCCACTTCTATGATTGGCAAGTTGGAGCAGGGTTGGAGCTCCCCCAGGGGTGTGGGCCCAGGGCCTCAGCCCCTCTCCACGTGAGCCTCTCTGTGGGATGCTTGGGCTTCCTCACAGCATGGAGACTGGGTTCCAACTGTGAGTGTCCCAAAAGACCCAATGTAATGTTATGTAATCTAACCTCAAAGTTCACACACAATCACTTTTGCTACCTTCTATTGATGGAAGCAATTACAAGCCCACCCAGATTCAAAGGGAAGTGAATTAGACTTCATTTTCAATGGGGAAATGGCAAGATTCTTGAAGAGCATAAAGAATGGGAGAGATTGAGGCACCTGGGC
>NW_028025926.1:0-621 GCF_054177405.1 Leptonychotes weddellii
TGGGCTAGAGGATGACTATGTAGTCTAAGAAGTAAGAAGAGTGCTTCCTGGACCCCTGTTCGGTTATTCACTTGCCTGGCTGAGGACCCTTCATTATCCCCTTGATCTCTCTATCCTGAGAAAGCTCAGGTCTCTGCCAAATAAACTGATAACCAACCTGAGGGCTCTGCATTGTCTCATACTCCATTCCTGTGGTTCCTTTCTGTCTTTACAATGACCAATGGTTGTTCCCATCCAACTCTGCCTTCCCTGTTAGACCCACATATTAGTCAATAGACTCACATCTGTAGCAAAAAATGCAGAGATTTATAAAAACCTCACTAAACAGCGTAAAAGTTTATTCTCATTCACAATACATTTCACTGTGGGTGGTCGGTGAACGACCCCCATGCCATGCATGAGTCAAGGACGCTGAATCCTTCTATCTATAACTCATCCTCTCCCAGGGACTCCACCGCATCCAGCCAGCAGATGGGAGAAGAACGGGCAGCATGGAGGCTCCTACAGAAGGGTTTTAATGGCCAGGCCTAGAAGTGGGGCTCTGTTTCCATCCACATTCTATTTGCCCTAATGTAGTCAGAGGGTTGCCTTATTTGCAAAGGAGACTGGGAAATACAGTCT
>NW_028025927.1:0-621 GCF_054177405.1 Leptonychotes weddellii
CCTCTCTCCTCTCATGCTGTTTCTCTCTTGCTCGCTCTCTAAAAAATAAATAAAATCTTTAAAAAAAAAAATGATATGGCTGACTCATTGATCAGCAGTTTTAGTTGATGACCCCTTTGGCATTTTTCACATGTATAAAAGATCAATATCCAGTGGATAATGATAGTTTCCATCTATACTGAGGATTCAGCAAAAGTAATTGCTCCTAAATAATCATCCTAAGAAAATTGTATCTGAGGGTTTGGAGAGGAGTGAAGAAAATCATTTAGGAAACTCAAAAGGATGCCCAAAGTAGGTTTTAGAATTTACACATTTGCATTTATTTGAAGTTAAGTTATGCACTGTGTGTTTAGACACATTCTGCCCTTTGGCCTCTAAGCTTTGACATTTAAGTCCTTTCATATGTTAATGACTCTAGTTATAAGTCTTTTTTTTCAATTGTGCCCACATGAGAATGGTCAGAAAGAGGAAAATTAAGTAAGATGATCTTCCTAACTATCTGGAAGTGAATCTTTTAAAATAATATTGTATTAGTATCAGAGATTCTACTATGTTCTTAGATCACTACTTTTTCCTTACGAATCTTTCTGTAAGTTTAATGAACAGAAATGTCTCTGGCCC
>NW_028025928.1:0-621 GCF_054177405.1 Leptonychotes weddellii
CCCTCATTGGGCTCCCTGCTCAGCAGGGAGCCTGCTTCTCCCTCTCCCACTTCCCCTGCTTGTCTTCTCTCTCTGACTGTGTCTCTCTGTGTCAAATAAATAAATAAAATCTTTTAAAATAGGGCGCCTGGGTGGCTCAGTTCGTTAAGCAACTGCCTTCGACCCAGGTCATGATCCCGGAGTCCTGGGATCAAGTCCCACGTTGGGCTCCCGACTCAGCGGGGAGCCTGCTTCTCCCTCTGACCCTCTCCCCGCTCATGCTGTTTCTCTCTCTCTCTCTCTCAAATAAATAAATAAATAAAATCTTTAAAAAAATCTTTTAAAATAAATAAATAAATAAATAAAATAAAAGGAGTGTAATATTGGAATTCATGACACAAAGATATAAAACTGACAGAGAGCTGCCTTTCAATAGCTGCTATGCCTATATCTTTACTAAATTATGCAGTATACAGACTTATGCTGTACAACAAATACAAGATATCAAAAAACCCTGATAGTTACAGTTAATAGGGTATTTCAAAGATAGAAAATTTAGAGAAGGGGGTGCCTGGGTGGCTCAGTCGTTAAGCATCTGCCTTCGGCTCAGGTCATGATCCCAGGGTCCTGGGATCGAGCCCC
>NW_028025930.1:0-621 GCF_054177405.1 Leptonychotes weddellii
GAAAAGAGAGAGTTCTTCTTTGCCAATCTGAATACCTTTTATTTCTTTTTGTTGTCTGATTGCTGTTGCTAAGACTTCTAGTACTATGTTGAACAATAGTGGCGAGAGTGGGCATCCTTGACGTGTTCCTGATCTTAAGGGAAAGGCTCTCAGCTTTTCCCCATTGAGGATGATATTTGCTGTGGGTTTTTCATAGATGGATTTTATAAACTTGAGGAATGTTGCCTCTTTCCCTATACTCTGAAGAGTTTTAATCAGGAAAGGATGTTGTCTTTCGTCGAATGCTTTTTCTGCATCAATTGAGAGGCCCATATCGTTTTCTCTCTCTTATAATCAATGCGTTCTATCGTATTGATTGATTTGCGAATGTTGAACCACCTTGCATCGCGGGGATAAATCCCACTTGGTCATGGTGGATGATTCTTTTAATGTATTGTTGGATCCTATTAGCTAGGATTTTGTTGAGGCTTTTGGAATCCATATTCATCAGGGATATCAGTCTGAAATTCTCCTTTTTGATGGGGTCTTTGCCTGGTTTGGGGATTAAGGTAATGCTGGCCTCATAGAATGAGTTTGGAAGTTTTCCTTCTGTTTCTATTTTTTGAAACAGCTTCAGGAGAA
>NW_028025931.1:0-10698 GCF_054177405.1 Leptonychotes weddellii
AATCTCCTGTTGAGTTTGTAGGTGTTCAGAATGGTTTGATCCCTATCCAGCTGAATTCCTGAGAGGAGACGAAATCCAGGTCTCCTACTCCTCCGCCATCTTGCTCCGCCTCCTCTTATGATTTTCTTAATGACATTTTTTCTCTAGTTTACCTTATAAGAATACAGTATATGTGTGAGATCATATAATTGTCTTTCTCTGGTTGATTTAATATAATACCTTCTAGTTTCACCCACATCATTGCAAATGGCAAGATTTCATTCTTTTTGATGGCTGAATAGTATTCCATTATACCACATCTTCTTTATCCATTCATTTGTCGATGGACTTCTGGGCTCTTTCCACAGTTTGGCTGTTGTGGACACTGCTGCTATGAACATTGGGGTGCATGTGCCCCTTCTTTTCACTACATCTGTCTCTTTGGGATAAATACCCAGTAGTGCAATTGCTGGGTCATAGGGTAGCTCTATTTTCAACTTTCTGAGGAACCTCTATACTGTTTTCCAGAGTGGTTGTACCAGCTTGCAATCCCACCAACAGTGTAGAAGGGTTCCCCTTTCTCCACATCCTCACCATCTATCATTTCCTGACTTGTTAATTTTAGTCATTCTGACTGGGGTGAGGTGGTATCTCATTGTGGTTTTGATTTGTATTTCCCTGATGCCCAGTGATGTTGAGCACTTTTTCATCTATATGTTGGCCATTTGTATGTCTTCTTTGGAAAAATGTCTGTTTATGTCTTCTATCCATTTCTTGATTAGATTATTTGCTTTGGGTGTTGAGTTTGATAAATTCTTTATAGATTTTGGATACTAACCCTTTATCTGATAAGACATGTGCAAATATCTTCTCTCATTCTGTAGGTTGCCTTTAAGTTTTGTGGAGTGTTTCCTTTGCTGTGCAAAAGCTTTTTAACTTGATGAAGTCTCAATAATTCATGTTTGCTTTTGTTTCCCTTGCCTTTGGAGACATGCCTACCAAGAAGTTTCTGTGGCTGAGGTCACAGAGTTTCCTGCCTGTCTTCTCCTCTAGGATTTTGATGGATTCCTGTCTCACATTTAGGTCTTTCATACATTTTGAGTTTATTTTTGTGTATGGTATAAAAAAGATGTCCAGTTTCATTCTTCTGTATGTGGCTGTCCAATTTTCCCAACACCATTTGTTGAGGAGACTGTATTTTTTCCATTGGATATTCTTTCCTGCTTTGTCGAAGATTAGCTGATCATAGAGTTGAGAGTTCATTAGTTCATTTCTGGGTTCTCTATTCTGTTCCATTGATCGATGTGTCTGTTTTTGTGCCAGTACCATACTGTATTAATGATTACAGCTTTGTAATTATCATATGATCTCACTCATATGTGGAATTTAAGAAACAAAACAGAGGCTCATAGGGGAAGGGAGGGGAAAATAAAACAAGACAAAATCAGAGAGGGAGACAAAGCATAAGAGACTCTTAATCATAGGAAACAAACTGAGAGTCACTGGAGGGGAAGGGAGTGAGGGGATGTGGTATCTGGATGATGGACATTAAGGAGGGCAGGTGATGTAATGAGCACTGGGTATTATATAAGACTGATGAATCACTGACCTCTACCTCTGAAACTAATAATTACACTCTATGTTACTTAGTTGAATTTAAATAAAAAATTAAATTAAGAGAAAAGAATACAGTATACAATACATATAACCTACAAAGTGTGTGTTAGTCTACTGTTTATGGTATCAGTAAGTCTTCTGGTCAACAGTAGGCTATTAGTAGTTAAGTTTTTGGGGAGTCAAGTTATATGTTTAATTCTGACTGCACAGGGGGTTGGTCCCCCAACCCCCATGTTATTCAAGGATCAACTGCAGTTGAAACAGAAACATGAAAAATAAGTATTCATGCAATGAAAATGCTTCAAAATTAAAGAGATGAGAAACTGCTCTTGGGAAAGATAGTTTGCATTTCAGAAACTCTTGTGATATAGTATGCTTAAATCAAAGGAGGGAAATAGTTGATGACACATTCTTGTTGCTAGAGGAGAAGCCTTCTAAGTGTGAACTTAACAAAAAGAAAATGCATATGTAAAAAGTAAATCCCTCGATAGTCATTTATCTCATATTTGTTCCCTCAAAAATGAATTCTGTGGATTGCAAAATAACATATACAGTCTGACTCCATTCATATTCAAATATAGAAAATGGCACACATGCATAAACACACAGATTACATAGAAAAACCCTGGAGGACTAAAACATACTAAACTGAAATATCGTCAGTAGTTGCCTATGGGAGAGGGAGTGGAATTGGAATTATGAAAGAAGCATGAAAGGGAAGTTTTCACTTTTCACTCTCCTTCTGTATAAATTGGCTTTTTTTGGGTGGTGTAAATATATTACTCATGTTTTTATTTTTAAAATAATAAGAATATTGTATGTATTACAACTTTTGTTTGTGTCAAAATCAGGGTATATTTGTTACTAGGTAAAGATGTCTTTTTGGCATTTATTTCACAAAACACAATACTATTTTAAAAGTGTAAAAGGATATAATTATTTATATTTTGGAATTTCAAAGCTGAAAGCACAACAGTGAAACTATCACTTCTCAGGCTATTTCCTACTCTAAACTCTTTCTTTTTTTCTTTAAAATTCCAATATATCGTTTATCTTTTCTTGTGTAGGAACAACTCTCTCCACTCCCCACCACCTCAAATACTTAGTGGCTTATAAAAACGATAAGTTATTCTTTGTCATGCTTCTGTGAGTCAGTTGGACAGTTCTTCTGCTCCACATGGTATCAGCTGGGTTAGCCAAATGGCTGTGTTTTGCTCACACATGGGCTGGGTTTTGAGAAAGCAACTGTCTCACCAAGGCCAGGAGACTGTGATACCTTGAATCTTTCCCCATGTCCTCTTTGTCGTCATGGTATTTCATCCTCTGGGGCCTCTTGAAGTGGCCTCTTTCTGTAGCACAATGCCTCCACTTCATTACAGTGTGGCCACTGGTTTTTTTTTTTTTTAATTTTAAAGATTTTATTTATTTATTTGACAGAGAGAGAGAGAGACAGCCCGTGTGCACAAGCAGGGGAGTGGGAGAGGGAGAAACAGGCTCCCCACTGAGCAGGGAGCCCATGTGGGACTTTATCCCAGGACCCCAGGATCATGACCTGAGCAGAAGGCAGACGCTTAACTGACTGAGCCACCCAGTCACCCCTGACTTGTTAATTTTAGCCATTCTAACTGGTATAAGATGGTATCTCATTGTGGTTTTGATTTATATTTCCCTGATGGCAAGTGATGTTGAACATTTTTTCATGTGTCTGTTGGCCATTTGTATGTCTTCTTTGGAGAAATGTCTGTTCATGTCTTCTGCCCATTTCTTGATTGGATTATTTGTTTTCCAATCAAATGGTGGTGTTGGTGATGGGGTGTTGAGTTTGATAAGTTCTTTATAGATCTTGAATATCAGCCCTTTACCTTATAGGACATTTGCAAATATCTTCTCCCATTCTGTAGGTTGCCTTTAAGTTTTGTGGACTGTTTCCTTTGCTGTGCAGAAGTTTTTTATCTTGATGAAGTCCCAATAGTTCATTTTTGCTTTTGTTTCCCTTGCCTTTAGATATGTGTCTTACAGGAAGTTGCTGCGGCTGAGGTTGAAGAGGTTATTGCCTGTGTTCTCCTCTAGGATTTTGATGGATTCCTGTCTCACATTTAGGTCTTTCATCCATTTTGAGTTTATCTTTGTGTATGGTGTAAGAGAATAGTCCAGTTTCATTCTTCTTCATGTGGCTGTCCAATTTTCTCAGCACCATTTATTAAAGATGAAATTTTAAGAGTTTCAACCAGGCTGACAGGGAGAGCTCCAGCCAAAGTCCTCCTATAAGTAAACTTACAGGAATGGGTTCAGTCACTGGTTAAAGTGGGGCCCCATCACAGACCCAGTGAGGGATTTCAGAATGCAGCATCCTGGGCTGTTGCCAACTATGCTTCTAAATAGGAGATCTGAGAGGTGCATGTTCATGGTTGCCATAGGATGTTAAAGAGTAGTATCAAAATAGCTATTTAGCAGTTATTACAAAAGACACTTATGTTCACTTACTTCTTATCTATTTCCTGACTAGATCAGAGCAGTAGTTTGAAAAATTCTAGTTGGGTGTCATTAAATTAATTTTTGTTTTTAGCCTAGAAACATGTTTCTATCCTGTTGGTGCCATATGAGAATGTCTGATGTTTCGCCTCACTTCAAAAGTAACAAGAGAAAAAACACACTCTAGATTTGCATCTTGGGAAGAGTCAGCTGTCCCTTTCAATTTTTCACTTAACTGCTTTCAACACCAGTATCCTGTTTGATATGAAAAGCATCATTTCTCAGACTAAGCTTCAACTCTACCTCCCTTTGCTTTTTTTGTATTTTTGTTGTTTGTTTTTCATCACAACAGGATGCTGGCAGTAGCAAACATTCTCAAATATAAATGGTAGTTTCTTATCAGAAATAATTAGTAGGACATGGAAGATTAAGCTGAGTTTGAGCAATGACTTTTTATCAATAGCACATGTAAAAATGCTCTGTGATTTGGGCTACTATGCTGTTTTCTTTTGAATTGTTTTGGAACAGAGAGTTTATTGAAAAGGGGAAATTCAGAATGCTGTGTCCCTGAATTACAATCTTATTCAATTTTATTTTAATTCATGCAATGCAAAAGAATTTGAAACGAAAAAGAAGTATAGAAAAGGTTTTGGTATGTCTATTTTAAAATGGATATTTCTTTTTTTCCCCTTAAACCATTGGATGGATAGAGGTAATGATCATAATCCAATCAGATTAACAGACAACTCTGCAGTGATTTGGATCTTAAACAAATATGTAATTGATTATAGGGTAGACTTATGGGAAAGTTGTACTTTAGAATCAATTGGCTATACCTGTGTAACTGAGCTGCCTTTCCCAATGTAATATACTGGTCTGTCACCCCATAACCTTTTATGCAGAAGAAAAGCAGTGTATTTAGTAATTTTAGGGAATTTGAGGTAGATCAGTTTGCCTACTAGTATTACTTATCGTCCCAGTCATCTTTGTGCTTATGATAGAGATGATAAATGGATTTAGTAAGAACACATTGGCAGTAGGGGGAAACGGCTTACTTAAAATTTCAAATATAGCAGCTATCTCTGTATGCAAAGACTAGTGTTCTGATATAGGCTGGGAAGAAATGGAGAACAAATCATTGTTTCACAATAAAGAATGAAAGATTTCATTAAGTTGATGGGAAAAAAACTAACATAAAATGCAATAATGCTAAAACATATTCATTTGATCATTGGCATTTTCTATTCTAGGTGCTGGACAGATACCAGAGAACATATAGAAAGATAAAGGTTTCAGGGAGAAAAAAAAATCTTTTTCTTTATATCCAGGGATGTATGTATATTACATTGTAATGTACACTTTAAGTACTGAATTCCTAAAAAGTCAAGATAGTAATGACAACAGTAAGTCTAGTTATAACTATTTTGAAGACTCTATGCTAACCATTTTATGTAGATGATTTAATTTCACAAAAACTTTATCCAGTAAGGAGTTGTAATTAATCTCATTGTACTGGTTGAAGAGATTGGAGCTTAGAGAGATCTGAAGACATTTTCAGTTCTATTTGCTTTTAGAGAACAACATGGCTATTACTACTATTCTTCATTATGAGTTAGAAAGAACATGTCTTTCATAAACTTTTACTCAGGTTTATTTGAAGAGCTAATTCAAGTGTCTTTGACACCTTTGGCCAACCCTCAGTATCCAGACCCCTTTTATTCAGATCTTCAGCAATTCCCCAGCAATTAATGCTCCTTCATCAAGATTTAAGAAGCTCTGCCTTCTTCTGAATGGAACTCAGTAAATGTGGTGAGTTCTGAGTATGTGCCACACTTCCCATTTTGTCTAACTCTGCATCTGTAGTGCGCAGAACTACAAGCTCTGAATCTCTTTAGGGAGTCTTTTCTGGTTTCTCATCAAGATACCATTTGTAAAGAGAGGACAGAAAAATGGGATGATGTGAGTGCAGGGGTTATATGTGGTGGGAGCTTGGCTGGGACTTTCAAAGTAAAATATGTAAACATTAGAATTGTTTGAAGAAGACTACCAAGTGACACTGAACGAATTACACATGGTATTTGGTTCTCTTCAGCTACAAAAACCAAGTCCAATCTTTGAGAATCCCTGGGGTGAATGTTCACAGGGTGAACAAAGACATCCCTTTCACTTACATGATGAGAGTCCATTACATGCAGCCTAAGGCCAAGGTTACAGTAATGAAGGTTACTAAGGAGCAAGTCAGCCTTTTATTCATACTTAATTTAAAAACAACAGTAACAGCAATAACCAGTATCACTTCTGAGTTAACATACTAAAGAGAAGAATATATGGAGATTTAGGGGAAAAATTATATATACATCTTAAAATTTTAATTATCACATATGGATTTAAAGTTTAAAAAAGTAAAATTTGAGTAGGTGTGTATATGTGAGCTGTATGCATATTGTAGAACAACACACATTGAACGTATAAAAGTTTCCTTTACATAGGGAATTAGAATTCAGTGTTGTTGGTAGGATGACAAAAAAGGCCTTTAACATATGCATATGCATTAATTGTGATTTTTTAAAGCAATGAACTATTGTACTAACTACATAATAAAAGCAAAAACATACATAAAACTATTTCACAAGTAAGGTAGTAGCCCAAGATATATTTTGGGTGGTTAAGTTATTTGCAATTTGTGCATTTTGACTTCCTCCCCAATGGTGATTTTTTCTTGTGAGCAGTTTTATCTTATATGGTAATGATCAGGGGTTTTTAGTGCCATGATTGTTAGCTTGGGGTAAAGAGAAAAGCTGTGTTTCTGAATGACAGACAGTAACATCAAATATGATGAAAATTTCTCTGAATATTAGTAAATAGGCTACCAATAACATGACATTTTGGAAAATATTTCTATTTCAAGTCAATTAAGGATAATGCTAATCTACATAAAATAAATGAATTATATTTTGATTATAAAGATTATTACTCATTATATCATTTAACATATCTTCCCGTATTTTTTCTGAAATAAAATGTATCCAAGATGTAGGCTGTTAATTTCAGCCATCTAATTAGTTTGTCCACCTGTTTGGCCATATAATGGTTGATTATTAGAGCATCTTTGAATGGCTTATTTAGTTGAGCACATTAATAGATATTCTAATTCCATTTCAGGCAAAAGTGCCTGGTAGTGAGGAAATGGTGTAACACAGATTCTATACTAGGTGTTCATCTTTTTGAAAATCTATATTCATGGGAGATTTCCAAGGCTCTACCGTTGGCATATTCAACCTTCTATTTAGTGGGTATTGATTTGTCCAGATGAGTAGAATTAAAGATTCACTTCTTTCCTTCTATTAATAAAACATTAATAAATGTTTTTCTAATTTTAATGTTTGAACAGTTTAGGATGTTTTCATATTCCTAATAAAGTTATATG
The DNA here is from genome assembly GCF_054177405.1 of Leptonychotes weddellii. Classification (NCBI taxonomy): domain Eukaryota; kingdom Metazoa; phylum Chordata; class Mammalia; order Carnivora; family Phocidae; genus Leptonychotes; species Leptonychotes weddellii. Next base: position 7,496 of record NW_028025931.1, read on the forward strand.
TGTCTTAGGAAAAGTCATTTCATGATTGTTTAAAATTCTTACAAAGAAGCTTATGAAAATGTGTGAGAAAGGAATTAATACCTATTAATTTTCCTCTCCTGAAATTGCTTAATGACTAGTGAGAGCCCCAAACACTTTGAATTTGAACTCGAGACTTTTCTTGACACAATTATTTGTAAACATTTAAAAATAATATTTTTTTTTGCCTGATTGATAAAATATTCTTTGAGTTTCTACTATGACCAAGGTACTTAGTGTTTTATGGGCATTCAAAAGAACAGAGATATGGTTTCAATATTAATATTCTCTTGGAAATTATTAGTTAATTGGGGTGTCTTTTATATTTTGTCTTTAAATAGGTGTGTTTAAAATAATCAATTTATAACTCAGGAATTTAATTAATGAAATTGGAAACCTAAATTTTTTATTAATAGCATTCTAGTTTTTTCTAGTTTTTCATTTTTCTTAATTGAACAGATTAGTTTTCCTTATGATCCTAATGTGAATGGGAGAGAATAGGAAAACAGGTTAGGTGTGGGATTAAAAATGTTTAGAGCTTTTACCTTAGATCTTGTAGTGGCTGCAGGTAGTAACCACCATACTTTGTAAAATGGTAATACAAACTGATTGATGTGTATAGTTTCAGGTAGGTTCAGACATACTACAATGGAAAATGCTAAGGCATGTGAAAGCATTGCTATTCTGTAATTTTGTGCCTCATTCTTTTAAGGATATTTTATTATTTTGCAAGGTTAAGGTTTTAAGGGAGATCTGAATATAACATAAATGAGAATTGTAGGTGGGTGGTTTAACCAGAGAGGTAAGGATTGAGTTGGGATCAGAAAGGGATAAAGCACAACTGTATGATTTTCTGTTCAGTTTTATGTCTCCTTTTCTCTCTCTTTCTGATCAGATGCTTGGGGCCCATAGTGATATTCTGAGAAAACATGATTCACAAAAATTGGCCACCATAACTGATGTGGACAGAGAGCCAATGACAAATGTTAAAAGTCTCCAAAAGGGTAATTGAAAGAAGAAAAGATATAAAGATGGGAAGCAGGATGTATAGACATTAATTTCCTGGAATCTGGAGCCATATGTACTCAATTCTTGGTTTTACCTTTATAAACATGACCTTGACTAACTTATTTAACCTCTTTGAACTTGGTTTTATTATTTGTAATTTGTGGCTAATAATAGTAACCACCTTATTATGAGGATTAAATGAAATAATCTGGAGAGTATGTAGCACATGGTAATCACTAAATATATGTAAAATGTTATTACTGTTTATGATTATGTAAATAAGGATGACAGAAGAATAAAGGAAGGTTGGGAAAAGCAGGAAGAATGTAAATTGAAAGCAGAGGTAGCATTATATGCCTAGGAGCCATTTTTGAAAGTGTAGTCAGGTTAGAAAGTTATTATTGACTCCTTGCTGTTCTATAGGAATTGTTTTGTAAGCAATACTTAGAGTGTTTGTCCTGTGGGGCTTTAGATTATTAATGGATTTCACTGCCTGTCGCCTGTTCTTTTGTACTAAAGAGTTCCTGAGGCATAAATGGTTTTTCTGCCCCTGTGCCCTGGATATAGGTCCTTGTCTATTTCATTGATAATGGGAATCAGGATCCCCAGAGGAGCAGACATTTTGACATAAGGAAGTGAGGGGGAATATTTGGAGATAATTCACTGCAGCTTTAAAGATCTTTGGAAAATAATTCCTATAATGCTATAGGATATATCTAAGGAGAAGGAAAAGAGAAACCAGATCTGCAGAGGGACTGCCTGATAAGGGGAAAATCATAAGGACAAGATGAAACAAGAGGAAATAAAATACTGGAACTCAGACAGAGGAAGTTGATAAGTTGATTATATATTATATTTCTTTTTCTTTTTTTAAGATTTTATTTATTTGTTTGACAGAGAGAGACACAGCGAGAGAGGGAACACAAGCAGGGGGAGTGGGAGAGGGAGAAGCAGGCTTCCTGCCAAGCAGGGAGCCCGATGTGGGGCTCGATCCCAGGACCCTGGGATCAGGACCTGAGCCGAAGGCAGATGCTTAACGACTGAGCCACCCAGGCACCCCAATTATATATTATATTTCAACCTCAGAGAAGATTTTTCTTTAGAGTATCCCAAGGCCAGTGACTTATTTGTAAAATTTAAATAAACATTTAATTTTAGATTTACAGAAAAGTTGCAAAGGGAAACAAGGGGTTCCCATATACTCACCCAGTTTTCCCAGTTGTTCACATTTGACATTACTATACAACATTTGTCACAACTAGGAAACCAATATTAGTACATTACTGTTAATAATACTCGCTTTCGGATATCACTGGTTTTTCCCTAATGTCTTTTTTCTGTTCCAGATCCTATACAGAATGTCACATTAAATTTATTTGTTATGGCCCCTTAGACCCTTCTGGTCTGACAGTTTCTCAGAGTTTCTTTTGCTTTTTTTTAAGGTTTTATTTATTTATTTTAGAGAGAGAGCGCATGAGCATGAGAAGGGCAAGTGGCAGAGGGAGAAGGAGAGAATCCCAAGCAGACTTCCCCCTGAGTGTGGAGCTGGATGCAGGGCTTGATCCCATGACTCTGAGATCATGACCTGAGCCAAGACTCAGAAGTTGGATGCTCAATGGACCCAGGTGCCCCTCAGAGTTTCTTGTTTTTGATGACTTTCAAAATGAATAACAATAATGAATATTGGTCAGGTATTTTATAATTTCCTTCAACTGGGATTTATCTGGTTTTTCTCATGATTAGACTGGGGTTATAGGTTTTTGGGAAGAAGATCATGAGGTGAAATGTCACTCTTATCACATCATACTGAGGGGACATGCTATTAACATGACTTACTATTGAAGATATTGACTTTGATCACCTGGCTGAGATAGAGTTTGTTAGGTTTCTCCACTGAAAAGTTTTCTTTCCCCTTTCCATAGGTGTGGACTTAAATGTTCCACCTCCTTGAGGGCAGAGTATCTAAATAAATTATTTAGAATTGTTCCTTATAAGAGATTTGTCTCTTTTCTCCCTATTTATTCATTTTATTTTATTCAATCATTTATTTAAATCAGCATGGACTTATAGATATTTATTTTAAGTTATAATCCAACATACTTATTTATTTTGTTTATTAAATTGTTCTAGCTTTGGCCATGGGGAGTCTCTCAGTTGGCTGCTGTGTTCTTTTTTTA
>NW_028025932.1:0-621 GCF_054177405.1 Leptonychotes weddellii
CAGAACGCAGCTGGGAAGAGTGATTGATTAGTGATGTCTGCCACAGACCCTGGAACGGGAAGTGGGAGCTGGTGTAGCATTATCTGCCATCCCAGGTCTAGATATGAGACGGGTCAGTGCACCCAAACATCAGGGTGCCTGCCCTGTGCCTGGCACTGGGCCTGATGATTAAAGCCCAAGGTGAGTCAGACCCAGCTCCCGTCCTCAAAGATTTCGGGGTCACAATTCAGAACCCTCCATGTGAGTAGGCCCCCAAGGGGAGACAGTGCTGCCCCTTTCTGACCCGAACCAGGATCCCTTTTTAAGCTCCCTGGTCTGGCTGCTCGGCTTAGAGCCTGTCTTTTCTCTTTGTCTCTCTCTCTCTCTCTGGGCTGTCACCAGCAACTGTGCTGAAGCCAGATGAGGGGACAGCTGACCTGCCGGCAGGAAGGGTACGACTTTGCATCGATGCTGACAAAACCATCACCGAGGTGGATGAGGAGCATGTTCATAGGGTGAGCCCTCTGTCCCCCTCCCCACCTGCTCCGCACCTTCTTTCCCCACCCCTGCAAGAGAGGTCCTTGTACCTGACTGCACATACTGGAGGGAGTTGTAAGGAAGACCATCCCTGATCTCATTGCT
>NW_028025933.1:0-621 GCF_054177405.1 Leptonychotes weddellii
TGCCTGATGATTTTTCCCGCATATGTTTTGACTAAAGTGTCTTATGTGTATAAAGTTATTAGGCATCTATTATTCCAAATCCTGTCTTTGGAATGGAAGTCTTCAATTACATTTAATGCTGTCATTTCCTAAAACATTAATAATATACATATTAAAATTCACAAACAGTGGCCCCACTGAATTGGAAGTTGAAATTGAAAATTAGCCATTGGAAGTCCCTCAGGGCACCAAACCATCAGGCAGAGAAAGCGTTGCTGTCTCAGTTGCTGCAAGTTTTCTAATTACCAGGAAGAAATTTGATTGTGGCTATCTGATATAGATTTGGAGAAATCTGTCCATCTTTTCAGAATCCAGGAGTTTTTCTAGGGTAACTCTTGGATTTTCATTTTACAATAAAAATATTTAATGACAGGTCTTCCAAAGATGTAGGTTTGGGGGTTCACTAACCAGGTAAAAAATGTCAACCAGCTCCAGCTGAAAGCAAAGGGAACATGGAATTAGTGGTTGAAACAGAGTTTTTTAAAGACCAATGTGGCCTCATAACCAGTTACAGAAATGATGGCTAAAGCAGCAACAGATATTTTCTTTCTGTATGATCATGTACACATGCATACATTAAGC
>NW_028025934.1:0-621 GCF_054177405.1 Leptonychotes weddellii
CCCCAGGGCCCCTGGGTGAGAATTTTAGTCCCTGGGTGGTCTCCTCTCACAATCCAACATGCTCAGGGCGGACCGTCTTCCTTAGCAGTTGTTCAGGGAAATGTTCTGTAACTGGTGGGAGCCACGGCCCGGGGAGCGTGTGTGGCTCTCCTCCACGGTCTGAAATCCAGAACTGACGGCTCCTTGCTGGAGGCGCGAGGCCTACGTTGTCCTTTCAGCAGTCCCTACGAACTATTCCGGACTGCGAAAGGGCGTAAGGAACGCGACAGTGAGCACCTGGGCGCTGGCCCTGAGCGCAGGAAATAAGACATCAGCCGGGCCTTTGGAGCCTCCCGAGCAAATGCCCGCCCGCAGGGCCGCCAACCCGGGAGCCGAGCTTCGTGAGCGACCTGCTCTTGTGCTTCGGGCCGGCGGCCGTTCGGGGTGGGCCGCAAGGAAGCGGGGCTTCGGCCTCTGATCTGGGAAGGCACGGGGGAGCTGCCCTGGGTCTAGAAGATCGCCAGCACGATTATCCCTGTCGCTAGAGTTTTCGGCCTCCAGAGTGGATGAGTTGAAATTTTGACTCCAGCGCTCCGTGGCCCCTTCTCATCTTAGTAATAACCCCAGTGTGTGTGTGTGTTG
>NW_028025935.1:0-621 GCF_054177405.1 Leptonychotes weddellii
TCCTTCCACAGCTAATTTTTGATTTAGTAGGTTGTTCTCGCTATTCTTCACTGAGATTAAAGTTAGGTTCTTATTTGAAGTATTTCCTTATTCTTAGGGTAGTAGTTTTCAGTACAGATGTCCTCTGAGAACTGCTTTTGCTGCATCTCATAAACTGTTGTGATGCATTTCATTTAGTGTGTGTGTGTGTGTGTGTGTGTGGTCATGATTGCTTGTGTCAAGATAACTCCCGTTCTGTGAGTTGCCTTTACTCAGGTGATTGCTTCCTTGGACGTGCAGATGTTTAAAACTTGTTGTGTTCACATTTGTCTATTTTTCAATATTTATAAGTGCAGTATTAGTGTGTTGCTTGTGTAATGAATATACTAATTGATTTCACATTGATTACTATAAATGTTTTCTATTACTGGATAAAAAAATGCCACACACTCAGTGGCTTAGATGAAATCCATGTATTTATTCAAGGTATGTGGTCAGAAAAGCAGGATCTATTTGGAGCTGAGCCCAGTCTCTTCCCCAGTTTCAATTCCCAATAGCACAGGTCCCTATATGTATGTGAAGAACCTGAACAAAACCTTTCTTACCATCTTAACATGTGTCATTACACTTTTTGTTCCTCAT
>NW_028025936.1:0-621 GCF_054177405.1 Leptonychotes weddellii
GAAGAGCTAGGGCCTCTTGGACGTTCTAGAAGGAGGCAAAGCAACTGGAGAAATCCCAGCTATTTCTGGAAAGATCAAATATTTTGATATTTTTTTTGTTGTTCAGTCCCTTTCTCAGGCCCCAGGGGTTAAATGCCAGGTGATCAAGACTCTTAGTGAGGAACAAAGACATACTCAGGATGAAGGAGTGGTGTGAGAACTGAGACACAAGCAGCTCTTCAGGCATTGTTCCTGGTCTTGTTCAAACACCTGCTCCCACTCTTAACAGCAGCCAGTGTTGCTGCTGGGGTCTCTGTAAATTAATGCTACAAAAACACTCCCAATTCCATCACAGGGATCTTTCCCTTTCTGCAGGGCTTCCTCGGCTCTCTTTTATTTATTTATTTATTTTATTTTAATTTTTTTTAAAGATTTTTATTTATTTATTTGACAGAGAGAGACACAGTGAGAGAGGGAACACAAGCAGGGGGAGCGGGAGAGAGAGAAGCAGGCTTCCTGCGGAGCAGGGAGCCCGATGCGGGGCTCGATCCCAGGACCCTGGGATCATGACCAGAGCCAAAGGCAGACGCTTAATGACTGAGCCACCCAGGTGCCCCTCGGCTCTCTTTTATTGATGAATAT
>NW_028025937.1:0-621 GCF_054177405.1 Leptonychotes weddellii
TTCGTCTCCTCTCAGGAATTCAGCTGGATAGGGATCAAACCATTCTGAACACCTACAAACTCAACAGGAGATCGAAGAAAAGAATAGCAACAACTCTCTGAAGAGAAAAGCGACCATTTTCTGGAAGGTAGGAGGTGCGGAGAAGTGAATCCAAGGCGATATTCGGGATAGACAGCGGGGGAGGGGGCCTCCTTCGGCCACTTCTGGCAAGTGATTCGACTTTTAGAAGTCGGCTCCGCTGAGGGACGTCGCTCCAGTGGCTAAGTGGGGGGTGGAACCCTCGCAGGACGGTGTGGTCTCAGGACCCTTGGGGTCACAGAAAGACCGGGGGTGCCTGAGTGCGGCAGAGCTCCCAGGTATCGAAGTGGGGAAGCCGGCTGCAGAGACGGACCCCAGGCGCAGGCTCTCAGCTCGGGGTTGTCATAAACGGTGATCCGGGGCACAGTCAGGCCACTGCTCCTCCAGCAGGGACCCAACAAGGGGGAGATCCGGGGAGACTCACCTTCTTCCCCCCAGGAGGAGCGGCACAGGAGCGCACTGCAGGGATCTGTGGGGTTTGGAGACTCCACACCGAGTTGGGTGCCAGAGAGAGAAACGCGCGGTCACAGGCCGGGTGAGCAC
>NW_028025938.1:0-621 GCF_054177405.1 Leptonychotes weddellii
TCTGTGGAAGGGGAAGACCATTTGTCTAACATTCTGACTCAGGCAAGTTGCAAGGATAAAATGAACAAAAGGGGAAGGGGGAGAAGGATATGGAAGCAGTTTGTACAATGCACTTACTATACACTGTACACAGTTACCACCACAGTGCTGTTGGCATTTTTGGGAGAGACCGATCACTTTTAACCAGAGTCTTCAGAGAGGGGTGGTGGAGGCTTAGCCACTGAGATGGTCAGTAAAGGATGGGTAAGACATTTTTAGATGGAAGAGGAGGAGGGCTGAACATTTCAGCTGGAAACAAATGCAAAGAAATGATGAAGGTGGCATGTAAAACTGGGTTAAAAAACAAACAAAAACCCAACAAGCATGCCAAGACTCTTCAGAGACATGAACTTGAGTAAGGGACAGGTGGGGCTAGGTAAGGAGAGATAGATAAGGGGCTCTGGGATCAGACTCACGGAAATCCCAAAAATGTAGAGGTGTAAGGAAACCAGAGATAAGGGAATACCCCAAACCACCCTGCCCTAGGAAGTCTTATTTATGACAGTCTCCTGTGGTCAACAGAAAATAACCAAACCCTTGAAAGAAGTAAGCCATTAAAGATGTTATCACTAGTCCTTAATC
>NW_028025939.1:0-621 GCF_054177405.1 Leptonychotes weddellii
TAAAGGAAATACTAATGGGAGGGACGCCTGGGTGGCTCAGTCAGTTAAGCATCTGCCTTCAGCTCAGGTCATTTTCCCCGGGTCCTGGGATTAAGCCCTGCATCAGGCTCCTTGCTCAGCAGGGAGCCACCTTCTCCCTCTGCCCCTTGCTCACCCTGCTTGTGCTCTCTCACTCTTTCTCCGACAAATAAATAAAATTAAAAAAAAAAAAAGAAATACAATTTGAAACAAAAAGATGTGAGACAGCAAAATAAAAACGCAAAAATATAAAACTTTCTGGTAAAGGTAAATACATAGACGAATACAGAATCCTGTAATACTGTAATGGTGGTGTGTAACTCACTTTTAATTCTGGTACATAATTTAAAAAGATGAAAGTATAAAATATCACTAACTACAAAACTATGTTAATGGGCAAAGAAAAAGATGTAACTGATGATATCAAAAACACAGAATGGGGAGGGATGTGTAAAGGAAGAGAGCTTTTGTAAATGACTGTAGTTAATTGTTTTTACTTTAAAATAGACTGTTATAAGATTATTTACGTAATCCTCAGGGTTACCACAAAGAAAATACCTATGGAAGATACACAAAAGAAAATGAGAAAGTAATCAAAGCATA
>NW_028025940.1:0-621 GCF_054177405.1 Leptonychotes weddellii
GGGGGCGCTGTCCCAAGCCCCTCTGCTCCCACAGGTAACCAACACCCCAAGCTCACTGTTTCCAGATAAAGGATAGTTCTTCTTTCTTCCATTTGGAAATGTAAGTTGGAGCCTACTTGGGGCAGGTGAACCCAGTCACTGACCTGGAATTCCTGGAGCCATTTTGGTCTCAGCATTCAGGTCTGGGTTGGCTGCAGGTGGATGGCTTTGGGGTAGGGGGCTTGCAGCAGATTGGGCCACTTGGTGAAGTGGGGGAGGGAAAAGGCTGGAAGGATTAATGTCCCTTTCAGGCACTCTCCTGGCCCCTGGAATGAGTGTTCACAGAAGAGAAATAAGGTCAGATGGGGAAACTGAGGCCAGGAAGGGGAATTGTCCTAGCGGGGATCACACAAGTAATCCAACACAATTCAGATACACACAAATAGACTGGATCAACAGACCAAAGAGTTCAGTCCTGGGCAACTTGTTTACCCCAGGAGCTGGTCTGTTTCTCTGTTTGTAAAATGGCAAGTTCCTCAGATGGTGAGGGCGGGGGATGCGAAGAGCAATGGCCCAGACTGCAGACCGGCCTCAGCCCCAGCCTTGGCCCAGGCAGTCACTTTAAGGGCCTCAGTCTTCTCA
>NW_028025941.1:0-621 GCF_054177405.1 Leptonychotes weddellii
ATTTTTATAGTTTCAGGTCTCACATGTAGGTCTTTCATTCATTTTGAATTTATCTTTGGGTTTGGCATAAGAAAGTGGCCCAATTTCATCTTGCGTATTGCTGTCCAGTTTCTCAAACACCATTTGTTGAAGTGACTATCGTTTTACCACTGGATATTCTTTCATGCTTTGTTGAAGATTAACTGACCATATAGTGGTGTGTTCATTTCTGGGTTTTCTATTCTTACTCTTCTGTTCTGTATTTTGTGCCAGTATCATACTGTCTTGATGTTTAAAGCTTTATAACAAAACTTGAAGCCCAGAATTGTGATGCCTCCAGCTTTGCTTTGCTTTTCCAAGGTTGCTTTGGTTATTTGGGGTCTTTTGTGGTTCCATACGAAGTTTAGGATTGTTTGTGCTAACTCTGAAAAATCCTGGTGGTATTTTTTTTTTTTTTTTTTAAAGATTTTATTTATTTATTTGAGACAGAGAGAATGAGATACAGAGAGCATGAGAGGGAGGAGGGTCAGAGGGAGAAGCAGACTCCCTGCCGAGCAGGGAGCCCGATGCGGGACTCGATCCCGGGACTCCAGGATCATGACCTGAGCCGAAGGCAGTCGCCCAACCAACTGAGCCACCCAG
>NW_028025942.1:0-10696 GCF_054177405.1 Leptonychotes weddellii
ATATTCCATGCTCATGGATCGGAAGAATAAACATTGTTAAAATGTCTATGCTACCCAGAGCAATCTATACCTTCAGTGCCATCCCGATCAAAATTCCAATGACATTTTTCAAAGTGCTGGAACAAACAATCCTAAAATTTGTATGGAATCAGAAAAGACCCCGAATCGCCAAGGAAATTTTGAAAAAGAAAAAGCTGGGGGCATCACGTTGCCCAATTTCAAGCTATATTACAAAGCTGTGATCACCAAGACAGCATGGTACTGGCACAAAAACAGACATATAGATCAATGGAACAGAATAGAGAACCCAGATATGGACCCTCAACTCTATGGTCAAATAATCTTTGACAAAGCAGGAAAAAACATGCAATGGAAAAAAGACAGTCTCTTCAGTAAATGGTGCTGGGAAAATTGGACAGCCACATGCAGAAGAATGAAACTCCACCATTCTCCAACACCATTCACAAAGATAAACTCAAAGTGGATGAAAGACCTCAATGTAAGACAGGAATCAATCAAAATCCCAGAAGAGAACATAGGCAGTAACCTCTTTGACATTGGCCACAGCAACTTCTTTCAAGATATATCTCCAATGGCGACCTCCCCATCTCCACCCCGGAGGAGCCGAGATCTCGGGGCCCTACTTCTCAGTGCACCCCCACAGAAAAGCAGTCAATCACTCCCGTCTCCCCGGTCTCTGGCCGCACTCCGCACTCACCTGGCCTGTGACCGAGCGTTTCTGTCTCTGGCACCCGACCCCGTGTGGAGTCTCCAAACCCAGCACATCCCTGCGGTATGCTCCCGTGCCGCTCCTCCCGGGGGAGGAATGGGAGTCTCCCTGGATCTGCTACTTGTTGGGTCCCTGCTGGAGGAGCAAGGGCCCAACTGTGCCGCAGATCACGGTTTATGGCAACCCCGAGCTGAGACCCTGCGCCTCGGCTCCGTCTCTGCAGCCAGCTTTCCTGCTCTGATACCTGGGAGCTCTGCCGCACTCAGGCACCCCTGGTCTTTCTGTGACCCCAAGGGTCCCGAGACCACACTGTTCCAGCGAGGGTTCCACCCCCCGCTTAGCCACTGGAGTGACGTCCCTCAGCAGAGCCGACTTCTAAAAGTTCCGATTTTGTGCTCTGCGGCTCTATCACTTGCCGGTAGCGGCTGATGGAGGCTCCCTCTCCCCGCAGTCTATCTTCCCGTATATCGCCTCGGATTCACTTCTCCGCACGTCCTACCTTCCAGAAAGTGGTCGCTTTTCTTTTCAGAGAGTTGTTGCTACTCTTTTCTTCGATCTCCTGTTGAGTTTGTAGGTGTTCAGAATGGTTTGATCCCTATCTAGCTGAATTCCTGGGACCAGACGAAATTTAGGTCTCCTACTCCTCTGCCATCTTGCTTGCAGGTGGTCTCTTTTATTTACTCTTCAGTATTTTATTCTTTTTGATGCCATTGTAACTGGAATTATTTTTTTAAATTTTGTTTTGGATTATTAATTGCTAATGTATTGAAATATAGTTGATTTTTGTATATTTATCTGGTATCCAGCAATCTTAACTTGTTTATTAGTTCTATGTTTGTTTATTTTTTTTTCTCCTTAGGATATGCAGGATCATAACACCTGCAAATAGAGATAGTTTTACTTCTTTTTTGTCCAGTCTTACATCTTTTATTACTTTTTATTGCCTAATTGCCCTAGCTAGAATCTTCAGTACAATGTTACTAGAAGTGGGAAGAACCCATTCCTGTTTTATTCCTCATCTCAGAGGTGAAACTTTGGTCTTTTTTCATTAAATATGAAAGAAGTTAACTGGGTTTTTTGCAGGTGCTTTTTATCAGGTTGAGGAAGTTTCCTTCTATTGTTAGTTTAATGTTTTTACATGAAATGTTGGATTTTGTTAAGTGTTGTTTTTCTGTGTCAGTTGAAATAATCGTGTGCTTTTTATTTTATGCTAATAGGGTATACTACATTAATATACATATATATTTATATATATGTATTTTTAAAGATTTTATTTATTTATTTAATTGACAGAGAGAGAGAGACTGACAGCGTGAGAGGGAACACAAGCAGGGGGAGTGGGAGAGGGAGAAGCAGGCTTCCCGCCAAGCAGGGAGCCTGATGCAGGGCTCGATCCCAGGACCCCGGGATCATGACCTGAGCTGAAGTCAGTCGCTTAACCAACTGAGCTACCCAGGTGCCCCATATGTATATTTTTATACATTGAACCAACCTTGCATTCTTGGGATAAATTCCACTCAGTTATGGTATAGAATCCTTTGTATATGCAGCTAGATTGAGTTTGTTGGTATTTTGTTGAGGGTTTCTGTGCCTCTGTCCAATAAAGGATATTGGTCTGTAGTTTTCTTGTGATTGTCTGGTTTGGGTTCCAGGAAAATAGTGGGCTTTTTGAATGAATTGGTATAATTTCTTCCTTAAATGTTTGACAGAATTCACAAGAAAACCTATCTGGGCCTGGGGCTTTCTATTTTGAAAGCTTATGAATTGTTCAGTTTCTTTAATAGATGTGGTCCTATTCAGATTGTTTATTTTTCTGATTTTTATGAGGGTATGTGGAAAGATTTTCTTAAATGGTTCTGTGCCATTATCTTGCTGCCAGAAATTCCTCATAGGTTTATTTTCTACCTTATTTTTTCACCTTAAATTGAGATGTCTATTGTATCTTACTATGATTTGATACTGCTTTTTAACTCAATCTGATAGTTTCTGTCTTTTGATTAGTAGGAGATTGAACCTGTTCACATTTAGTAATAAACGGTATGGTTTGCTTTTATTCCTTCCATTTTATTTATGCTTATTATTTATTTTACTTTGTTAATTTTTCTCTTTCACTTTCTCAATTTTCTCATTTTTGTTGATTCAGTCGAATGGCTCTTAATTCCCAATGCCTCCCTCTACCTCCTTGTTTTAGTGTTTCTTATGCTTTTCAGTGTGTTTATGAAATCTCCCTCTTCCTAATAATTATGATTTAAATTTTATCTCCATATTAGCATATATTTGTAAATCTTCACTTTTCCATAAAAATGCTTCATTTTTTTATTTCAAACAATTAAAAGTAATAGAATATTTTTACTTTTCCATCTTGCTGAAATGAGACATATGATTTTTTTATTGTAGTAAAATACAAGTAACACAATTCAGTATCATTAAGCACATTCACAGTGTTGTGCGACCATCACCATATCCATTTCCAGAACATTTTCATCATCCTAAACTGGGACTCTGTGTGCAGTGAACAGTAACAATTCATTCCCTGTGCATGGCCCCTGTCCTTCCACCAAGCCCTCGTGACCCCTAATGTACTTCCTGTCTCTCTGAATTTACCTATTCTAGGTAACTTACTCGGTGGAGTATTCATACCATATTTGAACTTTGTATCTGGCTTATTTTGCTCAGTATAATGTTTTCAAGGTCCATTCACGTGGTAACACATATGAGAATTTCTTTCCTTTTTAAGGCTAGATAACAATCTAGTATGTATACACCACATTCTATTTATTCATTCCTCTATTGATGGACATTTGGGTCGTGTTTACCTTTTGCTCTTGTGAATGATGTTGTTATCATTTCTGTTTCTTTTGTTGATATGCCCTGAGTTGGAGTTGCTATATCGTATGGCCATCCCACATATACCTCTCTGAGGAGTGTCCAGCTATTTTCCACGGTAGCTGCTCTAGTTTGATTCCCACCAGCAAGCACCAGAGTGCTAATCCTCAGTGACAGAATTACTGAGAAATACTTTTAGAAAATAGGAGCCATCCTAATTGTTGTGAAGATATATCTCACGGTGGCCTAGATTTGTATTTCCCTAATGATGAGTGATGCTGAGCATCTTTTCTTGTACTGATTGACCACCTGTACATATCTCCTTTGGAGGAATGTCTAATTATTCATGTGTTCTGGCTATTAATAGGATATAAAAGTTTGGAAAGACTATGTTTTTTTTTCTTCTTATTTCTTAATCTAGAATATACAAGAATGTTTTCTCTGTCACTGAAAAGATAACAGATGATTACGAAGAATTTGTTGATAATTCAAACTTACATGCCACTTCTGTTTTAAAGTCAGAAGTAAAAACAGAAGCAGATATTAATGAGGTAAAATGGTCTTTGAAAAATATAAGCATAGATTTTTTTATGTAAAATGAGTAAGTTTGGAATTAAAAATATGATTTATGATTATTCACAGTCTCTTGCACACGTGCACACACACACACAGACATCCTTCCCACTGTAGAAAGCTATAATTACACTTATATCAGTTGGTTCATTTGTTCACGTGTTATTGAGTACTTATTATTTACCAGTCACTGAGCTAGGCACTGGAATACAGCAGTGGGCAGAACACGTCCCTGACCTCTTGGAGTTTATATTCTGCTAAGAGAGACAGATAATGAAGCCATGAGTGCCATGAAGAAAAGCAAAGGAAGATAAGGTAATGCAGAGTGATGCTGTACGCTACTTTACATGGGAATGGTCAGGAGAGACCACCCTATCTAAAGTAGCAGCTACCCGCTTCGGCCCCCACTACTGTATACCTCTAAATCTTTGCTGGTCTTCAGAGTACTTTTTTCGTTATTACTAACTCAAAAATGACACAAGACAAATATGAGAAATCTTGACAGAATCCTAGAAAAACTTTAATTAGGAAATCTTTTCTTGCCATGAAGAATTGTATCCCACCCCCCAATATTTTATTCGGATTAAACCTTATGTGCTAGATGCTTGTCCTAGTTGGCAAAAGCAGCATTTTTATGAGATAGCACCGTATAATAGGTATACTTTACACATTTTTCCTTTAAAAAATAGGTAGTTTTGGTAACAAGGGAAAATAAAATGTCTACATTTTTTATTTTAATTTGTATTTCTCTTATTACTGGTATATTTTAAAATATATGTTACTGGAAATTTTTGCCCATTAAGCTCCTGGATGGATTTTTCTTACTATTTTGTAGGAATTCTTCATGTCTATATTGCAGTTATCTTTTCCTATGAGGTGGCTTGTTACTTTTATTCCCTTATGATGTATTATTATCAATAATTCTTTTTTTAAGATTTGTTTATTTGAGAGAGAGAGTGCGAGCAGGAGTAGGGGCAGGGGGAGAGGGAGAGAGAGAGAGAGGAAAGCAGACTCCCGCTGAGTGTGGAGCCTGACATGGGGCTCAATCTCATGACCCTGAGGTCATGACCTGAGCCGAAATCAAGAGTCAGACGCTCAACTGACTGAGCCACCCAAGCACCTCTATTATCTTTAATTCTTAATTTCAGTGTAATTGATTTTATCAATCCTTATATTTGTGTTTGTGTTTGTAATTATTTACCATCCTGAGTCATAAATATATTCTTCTCTATTTTCTTATGAAAGCTTTAGAGTCTGTCCTTCACATTTATCTCTAAATCTGTGCATAGTGTATGTTAGGGTTCATTTTCGTTTATTTCTGTATGAGTGACTGTTGCTCAGGCACAATTTCTTTACATCCCTTGCCTGCCGATCTGCACAGCAGCCCTTTCTTTATCATTTATCATATGTCTCCATACATGGGTCTTCTCTTTCCAAACTGTTACTCTGTCCCGCTGATCTACTCGCCTGTTACTGTGCCGATCCCACACCAGATTAATGGTATAGCTTTGAAATAAGTCTTCTCTTCTAAGAGTGTCTTGTCTATTCTCAGCTGTTTGCATTTCCATATACATTTTAGAATCAGACCCTATTTGGATTTTGATTGAAATTGCCTAGAAGGTGGGGAGAGTTAATATTTTATGATACTAGGTCTTCTCACATGATTGTAAAATTCATTTAAGTCTTCTTTAATGTTTTTCTATGGCTTTTATAATTTTTTCATAAAAATCTTGTGGGTTGTTTTGTTTTGTTTTGTTTTGTGGATTTAGCCTGTGTGCTTTATAGTCCCAGCCCATACTCTAAGGGAATTGCTTCTACTAGTTCTTTATGAACACTTCAGAATAGAAATATTTTTAGATAAAAATATATGCACTGCTTTAATTTTTTCCTTAGGATTAACATTAAATCAGCACTATGGACCTTTTTATGGCCTTCCATTTACATTGCAGAATTTCTCTTTAGACAAGGTTATACCAATTTCTATTAAAGGCTGCCTTTTAAATGTATACTATTTTATACTTGCTGTTGCTTATTGAAAACTGAAATCTGGGATTAACTGGTCTTAATTTTTGCGTATTACTCATAATCTTAGATATTTTTCTTATGCTCATTAGCCATTTGTATTTCTCATTTTTATGACTTTTTGGTGTTCTTTCCCATTTTTCTGATGGAGTTTTTTTCTTACTGAATTACAAAACTATTTATAAAATACAGACCATAACCATTTGTTAGGCCATGAAAATATAAATTTTCATGCATTATTTTTTGTGCATTCTTCAATCTGCCCTCCATAGTTCACAGTAAATTTTTTCTGAAATATATTATTGGTTACTGGAATATACATGTTAAAGTTTGCATAGGGTCGCAGTGCTATGCTGCATCTGTACATTTTCTCACTCAACATTATGTAGTCGAGACTCGTGTCACATATCGGTGGGTCTGGGTCCAGATCTCACAGTGATATGCCACCAAATGCCCTCAGTGTGGGACTGGAAGTGTTGTCAACAGATAGCCTTTAGCTGTCTGCTTTTTCAGAGATGGCTTCAAGTGCAGCCCCCTTGTTCAAGGTCATGCCCCTTTTGGGGGGAGGCGCACATACAATGAACAATTGTTACAAGGGTATAAAAAACTCTGAAGGGCCATTCCTGCTCCTGAGCTCCCCATGGCTTGGCTAAGCCTGTGGTGTGGCCTGTATAACAGCTCAGCCTTCCCCTCTACCCACCCTGCTTGCTTCCTCTCCCTTCCACACATGTTGACCCAGGCACATTCCTTAGTGTTTACATCCTGCCTGTCTCAAATTGGCTTCCCAGGGAACCCAATCTATGACAGTATGTAACAGAAACACACACACACACACACGTACATAATTTATCGTTTCTGATTGTTACACAGTATTCCCACTTTTCTTCTTTGAATTGCATATTGATACTTTTGAACATTTTTTCTATTGGGTTTCTTACTGATTTTTAGGACTTTTTGTGTATTCCAGATATTGATTCTTTGTTAATACTACCTCTTAACTTTGTCCTTGTCTATTAATCTTAGGTATAGATCTTTGGTAATAGAAATTCTTAATTTTGATGTTTTAAAATTCAATACTGATTCTGATTTTCCAGTTTGCTTATGAGTAGATTTGATGTAGACAGTGTTGTGATCCTGGCATAAATCCTGTGTGTCCCTGGTTCCACTTTTGCCCCACAGCCCTGATTGTAGCATCTTGCTCATACTCTGCCCTCTAGTATCTGACCTTGGTTCTCTCCTATTTTTGCTAAACTCATGTTGGTATGGACTGAGTTTCTGAGCACATTCTAATATCTAGTCCAAGAAAAGATAGATAACAGGGCACCTGAGTGGCTCAGTCAGTTAAGCGTCTGCCTTCAGCTCAGGTCATGATCCCAAGGTCCTGGGATCGAGTCCCACATCGGGCTCCCTGCTTGGTGGGAAGCCTGCTTCTCCCTCTCCCACTCCCCCTGTTTGTGTTCCCTCTCTCGCTGCCTCTCTCTGTCAAATAAATAAATAAATAATCTTAAAAAAGATAGATAATTATTTTATTTGGGATGTGTCGAGTCAGGTACCTGTGGGCAACCAGGTGAAAATATTTCTATTAGGATTTTGGAAATCTAGATTTGACTTTCAAGAGAGAGCAGGGCTAAAGTGGGGGAGGTCCCCACTTCCCATTGCATACTGTAGAATTTAGATGTAGCTATTTCTATCTTGTAATGTACAGTCTTGAGGAAATCAGACTATTTGCTGAGATCCATTCTTGTTGGCATGAAAAAAGACACCCAAAAATTTATTACAAAAAGATTTTCAAGCCCCACATCATATCTTAACTGTGGGCTTTGGAGTCACAGACCCACAACAAACTTTAGCCTTAACTACATGCTAGCAATATAGCCTTTGACAATATAAGCTTCCCGAGTCTGAGTTTTCTTTTTATGCATAATAAGAGTAATAATTTCTTCCTCAGGGTTACTATGAAGATGAGGTGAAGGTAACCTGTTTACTATAGTGCCTAGGACATGATAAGTACTCATCAATTTGTAACTATATCAAATTATGGTATGCTATGAGTATACTGTATCAAGTATACTTCAGTATTTGATATAGATCCAAGTATACTGTATCAAGTAGTAAGTCCAGTATACATATTTCAAGAATGAGTCTATGCAAAATATGTACGTACTATAATATTAGAAGGTGTGTAGGGGTTGAGGTCCAGTCATTATCAGAATTAGAGGTTATTTTCCAGAAGAAGCTACACAACACATTATATATTTGTTTGGAATTGTCTGTGAACTTCTTTATTGTGATAAAATGTACATAATGTACAATTTACCATTTTAACCATTTTTACAAATAAAATTCAGTGGCACTAGGACATTCACAATGGGGTGCACTATCAGCACTATCCATTTTGCAGAAGTTTTTAATCATCCCATAGAAACTTCCTATTTATTTGTGTGGAACATTTAAGGATTGCATATCACCCTCAGCATCTACTCAGGCTCTTTCCCCAGCAGCTTAATAGGGTGTTAATGGTGTTTATTTATACTGTTAACTGCCTTTATTTATAAATGAATGGTTGAGGTTCTAACAGGCAAAATAGCTAACCACTGAGAAACATTGGGTGCCTCAGAACAATGGATTGCATGTGGGCTCTGAGGAATCCATTCATTAGTGGAGAACCCATGCCGAGACAGAGCCTAAGGGCAAACACATTGTATAAGTAAGATATTTATACGTAAAATACTCAGGTTATTTCTCGTTAGAGATGGATACCCGTACTAGGATATGTATGTTAAAGTGAGGAACTAGCGCCTATAGAAATGGATTTGAAGTATATTCTTGATTCGTAGTTCTTAACGTGGAGTACACAGTAAAGTCTCCTGCTCAGCTTTTAAATGATTCAAATTCTTGGTATAAAATTGCTCAATCAATATATTGTGACCTGAAACAAATGTAACATTGTATGTTAATTATACTTCAATTTAAAAAAAAAGATTCTTGGGCCCTGCCCCTGACCTTTTAACTCATAATCTCTGGGGATAGGGCCTAAGAATTTGTATTTTTAATAAGCTCTCAGATGATTACTATGTAGCCACTCTGGCATTAATTTACAGTCTTCTGGGGGAGACTACTGCATTATAATGTACCTGTGTTTTACATTAACTTATTTTAACATGCAAATGTCAGTTACATGGTAACATAATGTTATTTAGTTATACTGAAGTTATTATTGGTCACTTAAAAGTTAGAGCTGTATCATTCTAATTTAAAGGAATGTTCTTTCAGTTAGAACTGTCATCCTAACGTGTCTATTCATTAGATTTTGAATAGGATTAAAATGGATGAGGATTTGAGAAAAATATATGCACCAGTATTTGAAGTAATTCTACACTTGAGCGTTCCCGAAGAGAGGGAGTCTTCAGAAATTTCCACAGAGAACTCTCATGAGTCTGACAAGTCCTCCGAAGAATCTGAGTTGTGTGAAGAAGATGAGGAATCAAAAAATGAAGTTGGATGTCTCATGAAACACTCCAGTAAAGAACTGCAAATAATGAAGAAACCAAAAAAAGTCTCTTACAACTTTGAAGGAATTCTTTCAGGTAAGATGAAGGAGACTATTAAGAAAGAAGGAAAATGTCCTAACAGCTGGAAAAGACAAATGAAAGAAAATTATAGTAGTTTATATATGACCCGTGACTAGGTTGTAAATGTTAAGAATGCTCAAAGTGAGCATAAACTTAAATCATTTGTGGTATGTGTAAGTAATAACACCATCATTCATTTTGGTCTCAGTACTCACACCATTTCTCACTAAAGGGACCTGGGGACCCCCTCCGTGAGGATGAACACCACCTGGGATGCTTGTTAACAGTTAAGGCTCTCGGACTCCATCAAGATCTGGGGGTGAGGTGTCCTGCTGGAACACTACCTTTTAGATGACCTTTCCAGCTTATTCTTAGGTGTTTGGGAACCACTGACACATGTCAATTGATCATTTAGCTGGTTTAAATACCAATCAGTGTTTTATTCTCTCTTTTTTTCAATGGATTCTTACAGACAGAGAAATCATGACTGAGTTTGAGAATAAATACATATATGATGAGTAAGTAGTCGACATTTTAAAAATTACAAGTAATTATAATTTCTGTTAGTTACTGCATTTTTCTGAAATAAGCTTTTATTTTCTCAGATTTTCGGAATTTGCTACAAATCTCTTCTTAGCTCCCAACAGATTAGAGTTTTCAATAAAAATTCAAAATATGGTGACTGACATTGAAAAATGTATAAGTAAGTATTTTAAAAGTTTAGCTAGATACATTGCCTCCTTTGGCAATATTTTCTTAGATGTAGGCATTTGATGCTTATACCCAGAGATGTGGCACATACTACAGTGTATCAGGAGATCAGAAATTCCCAGTCTTTGGGATCAGTGTGAACTTGGGATTATTTGAGGATGTGTGAATTACACGTACAGCCACAAAGTGCATAAAAGATGGGCATTAGGAAAATAGCCTAAGGTTTGGATTTTTCAATGATATACTACAGAATTTTTTTTTT
>NW_028025943.1:0-621 GCF_054177405.1 Leptonychotes weddellii
TTTTTTTTTTTTTTCTTCTAGGAGTTTTACAGTTTCAGGTCTTCTTAATCCACTTTTAGTTAATTTTTGTGTATGGTGTAAGATAATGGTTCAGTTTCATTGGTTTGCTTGCGGCTGTCTGGTTTTCCCAACACCATTTTTTGAAGAAACTGTCCTTTCTTCATTGTATATTCTTGGCTCATTTGTTAATTAACACACTATATATATCTAAGTTTGTTTCTGGGCTCTCTATTCTGTTCTGTTGATCTATGCATTTGTTTTTAATGCCAAAACCATAGAGTTTTGATTACTGTAGCTTTGTAATATAGTTTGAAATCAGAAAACATGGTGCCTCCAGCTTTGTTCTTCTTTCTCAAGATTGATTTGGCTATTCAGGGTCTTTCGTGGTTTCATACAAATATTAGGATTGTTAAACTATTTCTCTGGGAAAAATGCCATTGGGATTTTGATAGGGATTACACTGAATCTGTAGATTGCTTTGGGTAGTAGGAACATTTTAACAATATGAATTCCTTCTGATTATGATCACAAAATATCTTTATTTTTCTCAGTTTCTCTCATTAATGGCTTAAAGTTGTCAGTGTACAGATATTTTACCTACCTGGTTAAATTTATTCCTAG
>NW_028025944.1:0-621 GCF_054177405.1 Leptonychotes weddellii
CGCAGGGAGCATTACATCTTCTGGAGTGATCTTTAGCTAGTTGATGGATGGGTGGGAAGTGTGAGAGCCCAGCTCCCTAGTTTCAGGGCAAAGCAGCTCTGAGGTGTAACTTACATGGCAGGTTCCCCTGAGGATTGAAGCTGAAGTTACCCTTCATGAGACTGCCTAAAATTGTGCTGTTGGTGAGTTCTCCCCCTCCTGCCCTGCTTCCCTGTCCACTCCCACTAACGGTCCCTCCTGAGAACACTTCCATACTGTGTTGCTTGCATATAAATCCTGGCATCAGGGTCTGTTTCTGGGGACCTGGACCAAGACAGGGAGTGTTATCAGGAAAATCCCAGGCATGCAGCTTCACTCATATTTTTCGGTGTATAACTAACAAAGACTTTGTTTCTTTCTTTTGTGAGTATGATGACTATATTATTATACATAAAAATATTATTATAAATCCTTAATATCATCTACTAGAGGCTCAGAAATGTCTTATTAAACTTAGAGTCTTACCAATCAGAATCCATATATTGCATACATTACATGAGCTTGGTACATTCCTTTTAAAGTTCTTCCTCTCTTTTTAATGCCACATACTTGTTGAAGAAATCACATCATTCATCTTTAAGA
>NW_028025945.1:0-621 GCF_054177405.1 Leptonychotes weddellii
TAAAGATGATTATTTCATCACCATTTTTCACATAAATCCCAATAATCACTGAGGCTCTCTAAGGAGCCTCACACATCTGGACCCCTGGCCTTCTTCACCTCTGGCTTCCCCTTCTCTGCTCTCACAGTCTATATCCCTGATCATAAAAAGAAACAGCCAAAAAGAAAAATCACATATTACACAGGTTCAAAGGGTACAGACTCTTAACTCCTCCCAGTGCTAAGGATCCCCTGGATAACTTTTCATTGCTTTAGGATCCCCCACACCACACTTCCATCCCAATGCTGCTAGAAGATCAAGATGATCTCACTATCAGAGGTAAACTTGGTTACATGATTACTTCCAAACTGCTTAAAATAAATATAAGTCCTTTCAGAAATCTCTCAAACAGGTGTCAGGAGTTTATTACTTTTCATACATGCAAATAACTTGCACACCCTCTGTGTATGTCCCACTCAAACCACCACGGGTATGATTTGTGGTCTCTCTTCTACCACTTATCTGCCCAAAATCTCTCCAAAGGAATCTCAGGCTCTCTACTTTCCTTCTCATCCCCTGCTCTTCTCCTAACACATTTTTTCTTTCCTGATTTGAACCTCACTTTTTCTGGTAAAGAATTTT
>NW_028025946.1:0-621 GCF_054177405.1 Leptonychotes weddellii
CCAGAGTGGACGTTGGAAGCCAGTTAAAAGGTGGACAATTCAAACCAATTCAATCACTTTGAGTCCAGAGCCTGTGGTGTGTGTGCAGACCCTGCCGTCTCCCCGGGTCCACTAGGAGATGGTCTGGGGTCTGTGACAGCCGCAGGGACACGGCGAGGTGCTGGCATCTGGCCTCTGCCTTCCTGGGGACTCGGAGCTCCGGAAGCTCAGCTGAGTCTGCCTGCGGCCGCCGGAGCTAACATCCCTCCCGCTGTTAAGCTGTGGTCAGGGCCAGTGCCCTCGGACTGTGGTTATCTGAGGGGACGGCCACCTTCCAGGATCTTCACCCGTGACCCTCCCTGATACGGGGCCCTGCGCTGGACCTCAGATCCGCACTGGAGACATGCTTTATTGCTTTGTTTGTTTCTAATCTAGACAGAGGCCCTGCCTGGCCTTTGGTGGTGGTTTTGTCCAGTTGGGCATTTTTGTTTGCACTGTAGCTGCTTATTTTTACTGCTTTATCTTTGCCTTTTATTGAGTAATTTTTTCTAGCTTATTTTACCTTGTTTGTTTGTTCCTCTCTTACCTATAACTTTTCCATGGGAAATAGGAACTGACAGCTCAAGATTTGAAGGCTGACCC
>NW_028025947.1:0-621 GCF_054177405.1 Leptonychotes weddellii
GTTTTGAGGTAGGAAGCGGAGAGCTGTGATTCTGCGGGCAGATATCAGAGGATAAACAGCGGAGGGAGGGTGCCTGGACGTGGGGATCCTGCACTGCCGGTGAGTGACAGCCTCGCGCGCTGCGGACGGGGCACAGACTCGCAGACGGGTAGTGTCGGGAAAGGACTTTAGGGCAGCCCCCGGGGTGGAGAACCAGACCGGCGGGGTGCGCGCACGCGAACTGCAGCCTCCGAGACGGAAACCCGGTGCGCCGGGGTCGCATCGATGGCCTGCAACCTCCGGGGTGGAAACTCCGAGCGGCGGAGTCGCGCGCACGCGAACTGCAGTCCCCGGGACAGGACCCCAAGTGGCAGAGTCACGCGCGCGCTTGCGACCTGGAAGCGGCTGGCGGTTTTAGAAGCACAAAGGGCAGAGACGGGCCCGACCTGGAGGCAGGACTGGGAGCGCTGCGGAGGGGCGCACAACCCAGGCCGCTGCGGAGGGGCGCACAACCCAGGCCGCTGCAGTTTATAGCAGCACGGACAGAAACGGAGACGGTGTGGCCTGGAGAGCTCACGGAAGAACAGACTGCAGTCTCTCTGCTCTGAGGCAGAGGGTTGGAAACGGTCTCTTCTGCTCTGA
>NW_028025948.1:0-621 GCF_054177405.1 Leptonychotes weddellii
GGGGGGGAAGGTAGCTCAGCTGTGGACCGTCAGGGTCGGGGTGTCCGTCACACAGCTGGATGTATTGGTTGTGTTCAGGAGAGAGAAACGTGAAAGTCCGGACGAGAGAGGACGTCATGGAAGACAGAAGGCTAGATTCCAGGAGCAGAAGTGACGGCCAGGCGGGGCGGCGTGCGTTGAGTGGGGCGATGGGACCACCCAGTGCTTCGAGAGCACAATCGGGTGTGGAGGAGATTCCCTGCGAAGATGGCCAGGGGCCGCGCCACGTGGGAGGGAAACTGGGGCAGCGAGCCCTGGGGAGGTCTTGGCGGTGGGAGAAGGTGGGATGCGCCAGGACAGGTCGTCTGGGCAACAGAGAGGTGTGAGGGAGAGGCGGAGGGTGCGGGCGTGGAAGCCAGCGAGACCCCGCGCTCCCCGGGAAGCAGACAAAGCGCGACTGGCGGGTCCCAGGCTGGCGCAGCCGCCCTCCCACGGCTGGGCCTCCGCTCACGGGCGCCCTCTTGTGGCCACGGTGCGAATTCGGACCGTGCTTCTCTGCGCCACAGGCCTGGAGCTGGGTCTTTTGGGGGAGTTTTAATTTGAAGGAATACTTTAGCTCAAATTCTGCACATAAAGTCGCAC
>NW_028025949.1:0-621 GCF_054177405.1 Leptonychotes weddellii
CTGGGACCATGACCTGAGCCAAAGGCAGACACCTAAGGACTGAGCCACCCAGGTGCCCCAGCTTTAGCAATTTAAATTTCCACATTTGCTATAGGAAAATAGCCTTGTCCCCATGATCCCAGTCAACAACAGATGAAAGAATTCTCTTTGAAATTGACAGTTTGATTAGTGTAAATTTTTACTTCAATTTGAATTTTTTGGCATTAGACTATTAGTGCAGTTGACAATCATATATTCTTCACTAAATGAGATTTAATATTCTCTAAATTGTCTATTTCTATTTTTTACTTGTTTCTGTTTAAATTTTTTTCATATATATTGTTAATTTATAAGAGGTCTTTGTTTTAGAAATCATCCTTTGGTCTGTCAGTGTTACACATTTCATTTCAACATTATTTGACTTATGAATTTTTTCAGTGGATTTCCCCCCCAGTTGTATCTTTTGTCAATCAAAATGGTTAAAACACATGTAATTAAATAGGCTTTTTTTTTCTTTTGTTACCTTCTGCCTTTAAATTCTGAAGTAAGAAAACTTCTGACCCCTTTATATTATGATGGTCTCATATTTTTAAATAAGATTTTACTTATTTATTTTTTATATTTAGAATTTTAAAACATTTA
>NW_028025950.1:0-621 GCF_054177405.1 Leptonychotes weddellii
AAATCACTGTGGTGTTTAACAACTCGCTCTTCCTCACTAGACCTCACCCCCCATTCTGGAAAGAGGATTTCTCTCACTTCTAGTTCTTCTGCTGTGTAAACCTATCTGCACTATTGGAAATATTTTTTAAAAAGGTAAGTAAATAAACCAAACAAGTGGCTTTCTCTTCATACAGAGGAATGGCATTATGTCTCAAGGCTGATTTGACATGAATGGCAATGATATCGGCTAGAAAGTAGGAGCAGTAGAAGGCTGAGTCCTTGTAAACACGGCTTCTTTCCTGACCTCCTATTCCGCATTCAGGATCTAACAGACACTTCACAGAAATGGTGATACAACATTATTAGTATTCAGGTAGATAAAAATTAAAACCTCAGTGCTGTACCTTGACCCACCTAAATAATGGCCAAAATGAAAGTGATTCACGATCTTAACATCAAGTACTTGTGTGGATGTGAAACAATAATAGCTCTCAGACATTGACAACAGAGATCAGAACTGACGCACAACCTTGGAAAACTGTGTGGCAGGATCTACTACAGTTGGACCCAAAATTCTATCCCTACCTCTACATCCAATACAAATGAGTGACTATGGACATCCCAAGCTTGTACAAAAATG
>NW_028025951.1:0-621 GCF_054177405.1 Leptonychotes weddellii
GTGTGTTACACCCCTAGGACTTATAACATCAGTGAAAGCAATGATATTAAGTCAGTGTAATGCAAGTGAGGGTTTTAGTTGATAAATGCCTCTATTTTAATAAACAGGGCTAATTCCTGATGATCACATGGTACTCCTTAAATTTACCCTATTAAATCTGTAAGAAGGTGAATATTATAAAGTCAAACCTTTGTGAACCCAATGGAGTATAGAAGACTGACCTAGTAAATATTTTCAAGGTTTATTAAATATGTCACTGAATATCAAAGTAAGTCTGTTGAAGAAAGTAACTCCTCTAGATGACAATTACTTTGGTAGTTTAATTATACGTAAATGCCATTTTAGTCAAATACTGTCACCCAAATTCTTTAAAGATAAAAGCTCTGGTATAGAAAATAGTTGAACATCTCTGATCTTTAACACAAACTCATTTCATTAGACACGTTATACACAATTCTGTTCTTTCCGGTTTTAATGTTGAAATCACTCTTTAAGATTTTGTTTATTTATGGGCGCCTGGGTGGCTCAGTCGGTTAAGCGACTGCCTTCGGCTCGGGTCGTGATCCTGGAGTCCCGGGATCGAGTCCCGCATCGGGCTCCCTGCTCGGCAGGGAGCCTGCT
>NW_028025952.1:0-621 GCF_054177405.1 Leptonychotes weddellii
GATCCCCACATATTCTGCCTTTTCTCCATTTGCTGAGGATGAACTGTCTGTGCTTCTAAGTCCAAGCCCCATACTTTCTCATCCTCTCTCATCAGCTCATTAACATCACTTATCTCCTCTTTCCTATAGCAACATTTTTTTTTCCTTTTCTACTGGACTGTTTCCCCCAGCATACAAATATGCTGTTATTTCTCTCATATTTAAAACAAAGTAAAACAAATAAAACAAGAGTCCCACTCTTGACCCCATATTCTTCCCTGACTGCTGCCATATTTTCCTATTACTGCCATGGGACAGTTCTCTTTATTTACCATCTCTTATTCTCCTCCTCCAGCTTTCTCTTGAACCCACTGCATTCAAACTTCCATTTCTACCACTTAATGAAACAGCTCTTTTCAAAGTAACCAATAAATAAATTCTCAGTTCTCTCTTACTTGACCCATCTGTAGCATTGAACCCAGTTGCTTGGTCCCTCCTCCTTCCAACACTTCATTCTCTTGGCTTCCAGGATGCTGAGCTCGTTGGTCATTCTCCTGTTTTCTTTGATAGTTCGTCCTTGTGTCCTGATACTTAAATGCTGGGTGGCCCCCAGCCTAGTCCTTGGTCCTATGGCTATACTCA
>NW_028025953.1:0-10694 GCF_054177405.1 Leptonychotes weddellii
ATCTTGAAAGAAGTTGCTGTGGGCGATGTCAAAGAGGTTACTGCCTATGTTCTCCTCTAGGATTTTGATGGATTCCTGTCTCACATTGAGGTCTTTCATCCACTTTGAGTTTATCTTTGTGAATGGTGTTAGAGAATGGTTATAAAACATTATTTAAAGAAATTAAAGAGGTTCTATATAAATGAAAAGACACCTTATGTTCATGTATCAGAAGACTTAATATTGTTAAGATGGCAGTATTCCCCAGATGGATCAACAGATTCAATACAATCCTTATCAGAATCTCAGCTAGATTCTTAGTGTAACTTTACAAGCTGACCCTTAAATTCATATGGAAACTCAAAGGACCCTGGAGAGTCAAAACAATCTTGAAATAAAGGATTCACATGTTCTGGTTTCAAAACGTACTACAAAGCAACAGTAATCAAGCAGTGTGGCAAGAGTAAGAATGTAAGAATAGACAGTCATAGAGTTGTGCCAAGAATAGACAATCAATGGAATAGAATTGGGAATCTAGAAATAAACCCTCATGTTTACAGGCAATTTATTTTTGACAAGGATGCCAAAATAGTTCAATGAAGAAAGAATAGTCCTTTCAACAAAGAGTGGGCTGAGACAATTAGACACCCACATGCAGAAGAATAAAGTTGGACCTCCTACCTCATACCATATATAAAAACTAACTCGAAATAGATCAAAGATGTAAATCAAAGAGCCAAAACTACAAAACTCTTAGAGGAAAGCATAAGTATAAATCTTAACAACCTTAGATTTGATATTGTTTTTTTCAGACATGACACCTAAAACACAGGCTGCCAAGAAAAAACCATAAATTGGACTTCATCAAATTAAAAACTTTTGTGCTTCACAGAAGTAATGAAGTGACTGGAGAAGCAAGCTCTGAAAATGAGTAGGAACCAAAGAAGGCCAGGATATCAAAGGCACTGCCATCACTGGGAGCTTGGTGCTTCCAATACTCTTAGACTCTCCAGGGGCCACTTCTGCTGTACATCTTTTCCTCACTATCCCTACTCTCCCTCAAAAATCAAAGTCAGAATCAAAATCTGAAGGAGATACCATTTTACCTCCACCAGGATGGCTAAAATAAAAGACAATAAAAAATGTTGATGAAGATGTGGAGAAACTGGAACCCTCATGCACTGCTAACAGGAATGAAAAATGGTACAGCTAATTTGGAAAGCAATTTGGTGGTTTCTCAAAAAATTAAACATAGAGTTCCCAGTTAACCCAGCAATTCTACTCCAAGGTACACATACCCAAGCGAAACGAAAGCATGTCCACTTTTATACTAATATCTATAGCAGGTGGAAAGGTGGAAACAACCCCCATGTCCATCCATTGATGAATTATTAAGTAACATTTGGTATATCTATACAACAGAATATCATTTGACAGTAAAATGAATGAAGGACTCACACACACTACCACATGGATGAATCTTGAAAGCATTGTGTTAAGTGAAAGAAGCCAGTATATTCAACGATTATATGAAAGACCACATATTCTATGATTGCTTCTACCTGAAATGTCTAGAATAGGCAAATTATATAGAGAAACAGAGTACATTAGTAGTTATCTAGGGTTGGGGTTCATGGGAGGATTGGAGGTTGGCAGTTAATGGGTATGGGGTTTCTTTTTTGAGGTGATTAAAATATCCCGGAATTAGGGGCACGTGGGTGGCACAGTCAGTTAAGTGTTCAACTCTTGGTTTCAGCTCAGGTCATGATCTCAGGGTCATGAGATTGAGCCCCATGTCAGCTCTGGGTTTGGCACGGAGTCTGCTTGGGACTCTCTCTCCCTCTCTCTCTCTCTCTCTCTCTGCCACTCCCACTCGTGCTCTCTCTCTCTCAGAATAAGTAAATAAATCTTTCTTTAAAATCCTGGAATTAGTGGTGATGATGGCACAGCTCTATGAGTTGTCTTTAAAAGAATGGGATAATAGAACAAATGCTATGTTTATTAACAGTATCTGGATATCTGCCTTTCGTCCCCACTCCCCACCCTTTCCCATTCTATTCTTTAGGGAGCCGACCTGCAGATTGCTTGATTCATCAGGTTTTTAGTTGGATTTAGCCAGTGAAAATCACAGCAGGATACAAAAGCCTGGAGAAGTGAGGTAGGTGCCTTCATCCCTCAGCTTCATCCCCAGGACCTGAGGCCAAGGACACAGCCTCTTCTCCAGCTATCCTCTGCATTCTAGCAGCCTTTCCTTCTTCTTCTACCTTTGAGGCTAAGTAGGGCAGGTCTCTGCTATTGCTAGTTCTAGAATATCGCACTTCCCCTTGTTGGTTTCTCTAAACCCCGTCCCTACCATTGTAAAAAGGCCCCTTATTAAACTCTCTTCAAATTACCCCATTTGAATAAGCTGGAAACTAGACTGATAGAAAGTTTAAAATTTGTGTTAATCAGTATTAATATGAATGAGATGTATAGTATGTATTATATTGTATTAGGATGACAACTGATTTCATAGTATTATTTGTCAGTATTTAATTTTAATTTAATAGAAGAAAACAAAAACTAAAATGAAAGTGAAGGAATCGTTGAACTTCAAAGATCTCTTCACCACAAGAGATATTATTCCCCAAAAGCTACTTCTTTAGAGGTCAGGAGCTATTGTTTAAATTGAAATACGGGGGCACCTGGCTGGCTCAGTCAGTAGAGTGTGCGACTCTTGATCTTGGGTTTGTGAGTTCAGGCCCCACGTTGGGTATAGAGGTTACTTAAAAAGAAAATCTTTAAAAATAAAAATAAATCAATAAATACAAAATAAACTGAAATATGTATTGTTTTAAAATCCTCTCTAAAACAGGGCACCGGGGTGGCTCAGTTGGTTAAGACTCCAACTCTCGATCTCAGCTCAGGTCTTGATCTCAGGGTTGTGAGTTCAAGCCCTGCATTGGTCTCTGTGCTCAGCGCAGTTTCTGCTTTGGATTCTTTCTCTCCCTCTCCCTCTACCCCTCTCCCCGCTCGCACGCATGCTCTCTCACTCTCTCTTTCTCTCTAAGATAAATAAATAAATCTTTAAAAATAAATAAATAAAATCCTCTCCAAAGATTTAAAAATACATGTTTGAATAGCAACAGTAGATCTTGACTCCCAGCTTTGAAAGAGAAAGGCATTTGAAATCTTACATCTCCTCTGACCTCATTCCTCCACCTCCTGATTTTTGTTGTGTTATTACTATTTTTGCATTACTCAGATGTATCCCATTCATACTCTGTTCTGTAATCAGCATTCCCATGATTGTTTTGTCCTGGTCATAATATTTAAGTAGATCAATGTTCATCACCAATCCCTTTATGTGGCTTTTCTATTCCTGAGTTCTTTATAGGGATCAACATTTTAGTGGACTGCATTTCATTGTCCAACAGTTGTTGCTATTTTTGTTGTTTTGAAAGTTTGTCATATTCTTTTCATTCTTTCACATTTGAACATGTCTGCTTTTGCCTTTATACTTAAATAATAATTCTGAGAAAATGAAAATGTGACCCAAGAATATCAGGCCCAGATAAATTATTAAAGTAGAAGGAATATTGCCTTGGAAAAGTCTGAGGCTAACCAGATTTTTTCCCACCCTTAAGTATGGCTTGCCTTATCTGTTCAAATTCCTAAAAAATTACTTTATTCCCGAAGTTTAACAGCTGAACTAGTCTATGTCTTGGTGTTGAGTAATTTTTGTACTGAGCAATTTTTATCAAAATTCCAAGAAACACAATATGTTCTTACAATCTGCAGATCCACTTCTTCCCTCATTTTAGGAAAATTCTCTTTCAATATATCTGGCATTCCATTCAGGGTGTTGTTTATTCAGGGGTAGCAGTTATCCTTATGCTGAATTACTTTATCCATCTTCCATATTTGTTGGCATCTCTCTAATTTCCTGAAGCTTTGGCCTTTTTATCTTTATCTTTTTTTTATTATCTCAAACCAGAAGTAGACCCACACACATCTGCCCAACTAATTTTTTGCAAAGACCCATAAGTAATTCGATGGTCAAAGGATAGTGCTGGAACAATCGGATATTCCTAGGCCCCCTTCTTTCCAAAAATGAACGTCAACCTAAGCCTCACACGCTCTATAAAAATTAATTCAAAATGACTCAGAGACTTAAATATAAAACTATAAAATTTTTAGAAAAGCACATAAGATAAAACCTCTTTGGGAGGGAAAGCTAGAGAAAGAGATTTTAAGCTTGATACCAAAAGCATAATCCATAAAAGGAAAACCTGATAAACTGAACTTCATCAAAACTAAAAACTTTTGCTCTGCAAAAGACACTGCTAGAGGATGGAAAGACAAGCTATAGACAGAGAAAATAATTGCAAGCCATGCATGCAATGAACGACCGGTGTCTACAATGTATAAGTCTCAAAACAGTAAAAAAAAAAAAAAAATACTCCCAAACAAAAAACAACCCAATTAAAAAATGGGCAGGAGACATGAACAGATACTTCACTGAAGAAATACAGATGGCAAATAAGCACATGAAAAGATCAACATCATTAGCCATTAGAGAAATGTGAATTAAAAGCATGAGAGATCACTACACCTGTAGCAGAAAGGCTCAAGTAAAAAATAGCCCTAACACCATATTGTTGGTGAGGATGCAGAGAAACAAGATTTCTCCTACAATCCTGGTGAAAATGTAAAATTCCAGAGTGGTACAGTCACTGTGGAAAATAGCTCCAAGTTTAAAAAAATAATAAAAGTAAATATATGCTTGGGGCGCCTGGGTGGCTCAGTCGTTAAGCGTCTGCCTTCGGCTCAGATCATGAGCCCAGGGTCCTGGGATCGAGCCCCGCATCGGGCTCCCTGCTCAGCGGGAAGCCTGCTTCTCCCTCTCCCACTCCCCCTGCTTGTGTTCCCTCTCTCACTGTGTGTCTCTCACTGTCAAATAAATTTTAAAAATCTTAAAAAAAAATTAAATATATGCTTACCCAACGACTCAGCAATTGCAGTCTTGGGCATTTATCCCAGAGAGATGACAACATCTACATGGTTATTAATAACATTTATTCATGATCACCAAAAACCTGGAAAGAACCCAGATATCCTTCAACAGGTAAATGGTTAAATAATTAAATGATTTTAAAAAATACATCCAGACTATGGAATATTACTCAGCATTAAAAAGAAATGAACTCTTGATAAATGCAACAACATTCATAGACCTCCAAAGAATTAAGCCAATCTTAAAAGTTATATACTATTTGATTCCATTTATATAACATTCTTGAACAGACAAAATTATAGAGATGGAGAAGACATTAGTGATTGCCAGGGGTTGAGGTAGGGAGAGGAGGAGCAAAGAGACAAGAGTGAGGTGAGCATGGCTAAAAAGGGTAGCGGGAGAGATCCTTGAGGTGCTGGAATTATTCTCCACCTTGAACATGGTGATGGTGGCACGAATCTCCACATGCGATAAAATTTCACAGAATTCAATACACGCAAATGAATGCATGTAAACTGGCCAATGAGAAGGTCAGTGAATTACGGCAAAGTCGCTTTCCTGGTCTTGTTATAGTTAGGCAAGATGTTAGCATTGGGGCAAACTAGATGAAGGGTACATGAGATCCCTGTATTATTTCTTACAACTGCACGTGAATCTACAATTACCTCAAAATAAAAAGTTGAATTAAAAGGAAAAATGAAGTAACATTTCCAAAAGAAATGTTTTTATTATGAGAGAGGAACAGTGCTGCTTTCTATTTATCGGTCATCATGTATCAGTCACATGGTCACCTGCTTGCACGCACACACACACACCAGCCACACAATTTCTTATACAAATTGAAACAGAAAGGCAAATTCAGAATTGTTCATCTGGCCATAACTAATTAAGTAATAAAAGGAACTGCAAATGAACTGGAGCAAAAAAAAAAAAAAAAAAAATCTTTGCATGTTTCACGAAGCTTTCCTGATCTGGCTTTTCCTACAAGGCCCCCCGCTCCGTGATGAGGGAGCGAGGAGTGTGCTGTGAGATGTGTGATGGGACAGTGTGAGAAGCTCCCTGCATCTGGCTGTGGGGCTGGCCGCCTTTGTGCCCAGGCTGGACTCATTGAAGTGTTTCAGCTTTATTTCTTTTTGTTTCTTGCCTTTTAATGAGGCTCTACTGAGTGGAAGTAGGCCCTGGGTTGAATATGTAATCACCATGGGAACTGAGGTCCCTGGGAATGTGGCTCACAGCCCCCACATGTCTACTGTCAAAGTCCTGCTTGTGCACTCTCCTGCGTTCTGAAGGTTTCTGAGTGTGAGCGAGCGTATGTCTGTAGGCCTGTGCATGTGATGCCCAAGGTGAGCTGATTGGTCCTTGAGCAGAGGCAGAAGAAAATGGATACACTTTATACAAACACCTTTACCTCCTTCAGACTTCTGGTTAGTGCTTGTTAGCTGGGAATCAATTAGAACCAAGGATACGAAAAGAAAAATCGTTTCTGAAAAATCTGAACTCCCCACTTACCCCCACGCAGGCCCCCGTATCTCTGCCACGGGAACTAAGTCCAGAAGTTATAACACTAGAAAAATCTGATTTTCTTTTTTTTTTAAGATTTTATGTATTTATTTGACAGAGAGAGACACAGCGAGAGAGGGAACACAAGCAGGGGGAGTGGAAGAGGGAGAAGCAGGCTGCCCGTGGAGCAGGGAGCCCGATGTGGGGCTCGATCCCAGGACCCTGGGCTCATGACCCGAGCCGAAGGCAGACGCTTAACGACTGAGCCACCCAGGTGCCCCGAAAAATCTGATTTTCTATCTTCCTCACCTTCA
Organism: Leptonychotes weddellii; assembly: GCF_054177405.1. Classification (NCBI taxonomy): domain Eukaryota; kingdom Metazoa; phylum Chordata; class Mammalia; order Carnivora; family Phocidae; genus Leptonychotes; species Leptonychotes weddellii. The sequence goes on from NW_028025953.1 coordinate 6,790, forward strand.
TTTCCTCTTGGCCTAGATGACCCCAAATCGTGAGGATTTTTCCACACCCAGAGGTCTTCCTGGAATCCTTAAAATCATGAATTGCCTCCGCATTTTGTTTTTCTCTCTGTTCATCCATTTTGTCTCTTGATTCACACCAGATTGATGTATACTGAACATTTCTGCCCCTGGTTTCTAATCATTCTACAAACCTTCCCCGAGATGCTGCGTTTCCTGTAGTGGAGACAGACAGTGCCTTCTAGACAAATGTTTTGCTCTAGATGTCTCCAGTGGTACCCTTAGGATAGGCTTAAACTCACTAAATCTTCGGGGTGCCTGGGTGGTTCAGTCGGTTAAGCGTCTGCCTTCAGCTCAGGTCATGATCTCAGGGTCCTGGGATTGAGCCCCATGTCAGGCTCCCTGCTCAGCAGGGAGTCTGCTTCTCCTCCCTCTGTCCCTCCCCCTGCTCATGCACGCTCTTGCTTGCTCTAAGTAAATAAATATAAAAAAACAAAAACAAAAAACTCACTAACTCTTTGAGAGAAGACTCCAAGAGGTTCGGCAAAAGGACAAGAGGAAGACAGAGTCTAGATTCTAATTTAATGTGGGAAGAACTTCAATAAAGATCTCAAAACAAATTGGCAAGAATACCAAATATCAAAAGCACCTGGGTCCCAAGATGCTCTTCTTCAGATCTGGGTGTAAGATTCATGCAAAAGTAGATTGGACCTATTTACATTTGCTCGTTTTTCTGGTATCCGAGAAAAGAATAGATTCAGAAGCTGTAGGAATGGTGATTTGCCAGTTAAGCCAGATTTCCAGGGAGACAAGGTAGCCAAGTCAGTTTGATTACCTATTTACCCAAATCTCCTGTATGCACCCTCTTCTTACCCCTGGCTGGTTTCGCCAAATTTAGGTAGAGATCCTGAAGTAGAAATTTAATGATAAAGGTATTTTTAAAAATTCCTACAAATCCATGAGCTGGCATAAAACGTTCTTCTGTAATTGATTGTTTTTTAGGTTCAGTTTGTGGTAGGCGGAATTCTAAGATGACCCCCAACGACCCATACCCTGGTATAATCCCTTCCCCATGGAAGCTCATTCCTGTGATTAGGTCTCATCAGATGGCCACGGTGAAGGAATCTTTCACGTGGAATTGAAGTACCTAATCAGTTGAGTTTAAGTGAATCAAATAGTCCTGGGTGGACTTTACCTAGTCAGGTGAGCCCTTTAAAAGGGTCTAGAAGTCAAAGATTCTCTTGCTGGCCCTGAAGCAGCTACGCCCCCAAAAGTTCTTTAGCCCCACGGAAGTGAAGTCTTCCAACAGCCATGTGAACCTGGAAGAAGACCCCAAGCCTCATGTGAGACTCCAGCACTGACTGACACTGTGGTTATAGCCTTGTCAGACCCTGGAGTAGAGAACCCAGGTAAGCCACGCTCAGGCTCCTCACCCACGGCAGCTGGGATAGTATGAGCTTGAAGTAAGTCACTGAGTTTGTGTCTTTGTTATGCGGAAATATTAAACGAGTATGTCATTTAATCTCCAGAGGCTTGGCTGGCTGTTCAGAGTGGCTGTGTTGTGACCTTACTTCAATGGTCCATTTTTTTCAGAGAAAAAACAGAAAAAAAAAACACCCTCAACACCAGGCCCTAAGCCTGTGTTTTGCATATAATAGATAAAGAGAGGGGAAATCGTGTAAGTAAAAATTCTTACCTCTAACCCCCCATCAAGATACAAAACTTTCCTCATCACAGGCCATTCATTACCGTATTCTGTTGATTCTACCTCCAAAATCTATTCTGAGCCATCTTTGTCTTTCCATCCCCATTCCACCCTCCCCTAAGCTGCTGTCATTGTAGCCCAACTACAAACCAGCCTCTTGCGTGGTCCCCAGCATCTTCCCTTCCCCTCTCATGCCACATTCTCTGCCAGTCCAAAGTGATAATAAAACATGGGGGGAGGATTGTGTTCCTTCACTTTTTTTTTTTTTGAGAGTGAGAACATGTTGGGGGTGCGCAGAGGGAGGGAGAATCTCAAGCAGGTTCCACCCTCAGCCAGCGACTCGGGGCTCAATCTCATGACCCTGAGATCATGACCTGAGCTGAAATCACGAGTCAGACGCTCAACCGACTGAGCCACCCAGGCGCCCCTGTCCCTTCACTTCTTAAAACCCTTCCGTAGTTTCCTGTTGTCCTTAGGACAAAATCCAAAATGAGGTAGGCTCTCCTCCAAATAATCTTGATCCATTTTTCCCCCCTTCCCAATTCTCCAGCGCTGTTGGTCTTCTGTTTTCCCCCAGTAGAAATGGCCTTCTCCATGACCACCTTACTTATACTCTTTGCCTTCATTGGACTATATAAAAATAGCAATTTTATATTTGTGGGTTTATTCATTTTGTTTCTCTATTAGCCATGAGCTCTGTGAGGGTGGGGACCATGTGTGTTTCATCCCCCTCTGTATCCCCAACAACGGAACCTCGCCCTGTACCATGGGGGAGCTAATAAGTTGTTGAATGGATGAACGAAGGTGTGACTTTGGTGTTTTTCCCTCAAGATGAACTTAATTGGTGGTGGGTGTAATGCTTACATGGTGTCTTGGACCATGACTTCCAAGTTCTGTGTTTTTAAGTGGAAGCATTTAGAAAACCAGTCTTCCCGTTAACTTAGATTCTTGCCTCATGTGAGGAATGAGGAGGAAGAAAAGGAGAAAATAGTATAGTCAAGTGGTGGTGCTTGTTTCTTCACCAGAGAGTGTTGAGAAAATGGACATTTGGGGGCATGAGGCCCCTTGCTCTGGACACAAAACAAGTGAAAGTCTGAACTGTGAACTGAATCCAGGGCTTTTGGACTCTAACACCTACCTTATTTCCTTTCAAGCTACTGATTAAATGATCGTGGACTACATCTAAGAAAAAATTGTAGTAAACTTCTTTGAGTTAATGTCAAAACTAGATAGAAGACTCAGAATCCTGTTAGTCTTGTGAACTACCCTTTGATCTGTTATTTTATTGGAAATCTAGAATGTGTTGAGCATTGATCTCATCATGACTAAAAGGGAAATGAATTGGAGATTTTGTTTCGTTGTTTTTGGTTGTTAGTGAATGCCCATTGAGTCAGGGCTGATGAGCTCGACAAGTCTGTTTTGTGTCTGGGATGGTGATCAGTGGACTTCTATTAATAATAAACTCCTTTCGGGGCGCCTGGGTGGCTCAGTTGGTTAAGCAACTGCCTTCGGCTCAGGTCATGATCCTGGAGTCCCGGGATCGAGTCCCGCATCGGGCTCCCTGCTCGGCAGGGAGTCTGCTTCTCCCTCTGACCCTCCTCCCTCTCATGCTCTCTGTCTCTCATTCTCTCTCTCGCAAATAAATAAAATCTTAAAAAAAAAAAAAATTAAAAAAAATAATAAACTCCTTTCATGATTTATTTTTATTAAAGCCCATTCACATACACTGAGTTTCTTCTTGTAATATACCTGTGTATCAGTGAGCTAGGCAAGGAATAAATATCCCTATTTTATTTTATTTTTTATTTATTTATTTTTTAAAGATTTTATTTATTTATTTGAGAGAGAGAATGAGATAGAGCATGAGAGGGGGGAGTGGGAGAGGGAGAGGCAGACTCCCTGCTGAGCAGGGAGCCCGATGCGGGACTCGATCCCTGGACTCCAGGATCATGACCCGAGCCGAAGGCAGTCGCTTAACCGACTGAGCCACCCAGGCGCCCAATGAAACTTTATTTATTTATTTTTAATAAAGATTTTATTATTTGACAGAGAGAGCACATGAGAGGGGTTAGGGTCAGAGGGAGAAGCAGACTCCCCGCCGAGCAGGGAGCCTGATGCGGGACTCGATCCTGGGACTCCAGGATCATGACCCGAGCCAAAGGCAGTCGCTTAACCGACTGAGCCACCCAGGCGCCCAGTGAAA
>NW_028025954.1:0-621 GCF_054177405.1 Leptonychotes weddellii
TCTTCCCAGGTTGGCCAATGAGTCTGGAAGAGGGATTCTATGAGGTCTACCATGGCCTGTGGTTTCTCAGAGTAGGATGGGGTGTTGTGTTTCCAGTTGAGGAGGTCGGTGGTGTAGAAGGGCTGATAATACATCATGGAAGGCCGGGTTGGACCGTCCCGTCTTCATCATGCCTCTCGGGTTCCTGCGTCTCTCATACCGGCATTTGGAGGGCGCTTGCACCCGGCCTGGGGCCCAGCCTGGCTGCTGGTCCTGGAGAAAGTGAATCCTTTGGGCCTGGGGGCGCTGGTGGATCCTCTGGGCCTGGGGGTGCCAGTGAAACTGATGACGGCGGAATGTCTGGAGCTGAAGGGCCAGGTGTAGGTGGTCTTGGGGATATGTAGGTGGGGGCAGGATCAGTTCGTCCTCGGGATTTCCAGCTAGGATTTGTGGAGACTGGGGCTTTTGCTGATTTTCTTTAGGTTGCTTGGATGAGGCAATTAAGACTCTGGCCTGTCCCTGCCTATTGCAAGTGAATCGCACCCAGGGGGGAAGGGTCTGAGCAATTCCTAGCCAGGAGTCAATGTACGGAAACTGGTCAGGGTGTCCTGGTTCTCCTGTTATAACCTGCCATACTCGACA
>NW_028025955.1:0-621 GCF_054177405.1 Leptonychotes weddellii
CAAGAATTCACCACCCTGGAGTAGAGAGAAGATGGTTATGTAAATAACAGGGATGAGGGCAAGGTACGAGCACCCAGGTAGCCCAGAGGGCGAGAAGTGCAGCGGCCGGTGTAACCCCACATTTTAGGGCTGTTTCATTTGATGATGAGAAACCACGGACTTTTCTGATCCACATTTTCCAGGTCCTTTTCATTTTTTTGCAGGGTAGCTTTTCATGCTGATGTTTATACATAGACTCTTTTGATTAAGTGGTGTGCCTTAATTTATAGCTCTTTGGGGTCCACAGATTGGGAGCGGGTGGGTGTTTGTGATTTCAGAGAAGCATAATAAAGTCACTGCCATTATTAATGTGGCTATACATGCAATTCTTATGAAAAAATTTGGTAATTCTTCCTTTGACATCACCAGTGACAAGGGAAACTGACCACAGAGACATCTGCGGTCTCACGCAATCCGGATCGGGCATGTCTGTTCTGCGCACAGGAGAGAGCAACACATGGGTCTCCCGCTTACCCTTCTTTCTAGTTCCTACCACCACTACATGAATGGGGAAAAGACTGTGGTGGCTTATACTGTCTGTCATATAATGAATGCCTAAAAGTATCCTATATGGAGGGGCCT
>NW_028025956.1:0-621 GCF_054177405.1 Leptonychotes weddellii
GGGCGCCTGGGTGGCTCAGTTGGTTAAGCGACTGCCTTCGGCTCAGGTCATGATCCTGGAGTCCCGGGATCGAGTCCCATATCGGGCTCCTTGCTCAGCAGGGGGTCTGCTTCTCCCTCTGACCCTCCCCCCTCTCATGTGCTTGCTCTCTCTCATTCTCTCTCTCTCAAATAAATAAATAAAATCTTTAAAAAAAAAATACTGGCATGTTGCTTAATACTGGAAAGCTAATAAATTTATGTCACTTTTGGAAAAAGTGTTATGAGTCAAAATCCTAATGTATAGCTAATGGATAGTGTATATCAACTCTTAGAATAACATTATTTATGAACATTGGGTAAATTATTAAATTTATTTCCAAGGAATGTCATCTATTTAATAGTGTTTGCAGATATTATACTATGCATCATGAAAGACTCAGCCCCTTCAATATTTTTTAAACCAAAGAATTAGTCTTAAATTCAGGCAATCTGAAGAAACTACAATGTTTTCATGCAAAACAGAACCTCAGAGATATTTTAAAATCAACTGTGAGAATGCCAGTGACAAGAATTTCAAGCTTACCTTGTTTTAATATCTTACTTCAATTCTGATATCAGCACAATCAATTATACAACTTCA
>NW_028025957.1:0-621 GCF_054177405.1 Leptonychotes weddellii
CGCTCCAGCAAATTATAGGGTTAAACCAAGAAAACAAGAAAATACAATGCAAAGGGCATTTGCCTTTCTTTCTGGGTGCCCAGCATCTGAATACCTTTCTTCTACTGGGAAAATTACTCACCTTATAAGGCATACCCCCCCACTCCACTTCAATATGCACACACACGCACGCGCGGGCACAGTGAAAATAGACACAGAAACTGAAAATATCTGATCGCTCACATCCTTTGCCTTTGCTCCATGTCCCCTATCATGAGCACCCAGTGAAGTAGCAGTCCCCCACACTGTTTTTTGCTTTTTCTCCATAGTATGTACCATCATTTGGTAAACTTTATATTCAACTTGTTCACTTCATAATTGCGCCTTTCCCCCTTCTAGAATGTAAGTTTCATGAGTGCAGAAATTTTTTTGCCTGTTTGCTTACTTTCCTAGCATCTAGAAGAGTGCCTAGCTCATAGTAGGTGCTCAATAAAAATTAGCTGAATGAAGAAAAGACATGTTTTCCCAGCCTCCCTTTGCAGCCTCCAACTGCTCACATAAAAACAAGCAGTTGGGCGCCTGGGTGGCTCAGATGGTTAAGCGTCTGCCTTCGGCTCAGGTCATGATCCCAGGGTCCTGGGA
>NW_028025958.1:0-621 GCF_054177405.1 Leptonychotes weddellii
AAGACTTTCTCATTACACATAAGGCAGTCCAGCAGAAAATGCAAGCAAACCCAAAGATTAATAAGGTATATACTCTGATATCACACTGTGGGAAAAGGAAATAAACAGAAATGACAGTTAAATTGAGAACCGATGGAACCCTGAGGGGTAGTGGGTTAGGAGGAGTCATGCTTCTGGTAAAGAGAACAGCTTGAAATCGATTTAACCGAGAAATGACATGCCATTTTTGTGGAATTAAAATAATTTTTTTAAGATTTTATTTATTTATTTGAGAGAGAGAGAAAGAGAGAGAACGAGCAGGAAAGAGGGGCAGAGGGAGAAACAGAATCCCCTCTGAGCAGGGAGCCCAATGCGGGACTCAATCCAAATACCTGGGGATCATGACCTGAGCTGAAGGCAGAAACTTAACCGCCTGAACCACCCAGGCGCCCAAACTAACTTTTCTTAGATTGAAAAAAATAAACTGGAGTTTTCAAACTTGTGTGTATAGTGCAATGCTATTACTTATTGGAATAATTGAAATTTAAATTGATTATACCACTATCATACTAGTCTATTGGTTGACTTTGAATACTATTTCATATGCTCTGATCATGACTTCTTACATATTCACAACAAAAA
>NW_028025959.1:0-621 GCF_054177405.1 Leptonychotes weddellii
CATTCTATGAGTGAGCCTCTCACATGCTTAAGAACATCCCTGCCTCCTCTGATCTCGTGGAATGTTTTAAGTAACTGGCCTTGCTTCATAAGCCCTGTCATGGAATCCCTTGACCATCCTGGATCTTCTCTAAGAATCCCATGATACCTGCTGGTGGTACCATGTGCAAACAAAAGAGACCGACTTGGTGGTAGACACAGAGCTGGACTCTCTACAGACATTACCTCATCCAGGCCCACCATACATCTGTAAGGTAGGGAGCAAAACCCCTGTTTGGCAAATTGGGGCACTGAGGCCCAGAGAGGTTACATGCTTATAAGGTCACAAACAGATTGAGGATTGTCTGACTCCAAAGTTTTTTACATATCTCTTTAAAAGCCACACTATAACAATCTGTCCCATGAATATCATGAGCCCTGGAGCTAGATTTGGGGGTTTAGTCAGAATATGTCAAAAACATTACAAAACAGACATTTGGTCATTCATCATCATTTCAACATACACTTTTGAGCACCTACTATGTGCCAGGTACCATGCTAGGCAGTGAGGACAGAGTCCCTGTCCCTTCTTTCACGGTTCAGTGTAGTATCAGCTGAGACTCTTCTATCTTGGGGTTGGGCC
>NW_028025960.1:0-621 GCF_054177405.1 Leptonychotes weddellii
TTCTTCTGGCTCGAAAAAAAAATGATCATTTTTGTGCAAATAAGGATTTGATTTTATGTTGCATGTGCACATACAGGAGAAGCATGGCAGCTGATGGTAAATACCTTATGGAGGGTAGGCTAAGTTTATTTAAATTAAAAAAGAGTATGTCTTGGAGAAAAAGAGCAAGCTTTCTTAAAAATATGAGAATAGTTGATAAAACCTTTCCTGGCTGTTTAAATGCAGTTTCCCATTAAGTTTGGGACAAAACAAAAAGTAATGTTCAATAATGCTAATTAACATCATAAAAACATAAAGAGGTACTGTAAATCTCACTGGTAACGTTAAATATACAGTCATAGTCAGATTTTGCAAGACCGTAATAGTGGTGCATAATTCACTTACAACTCCAGTTCAAAAGTTTAAAAAAAAAAAGGAGTAAAAATAGCCACAACCACAACAATCTTTATTAGTTACACAACATAAAAAACCATATAAATTATAACAGCAGTAACCTAAAATATGAGGGAGAGGAGAAGTAAAAGTGTAAAGTTTATAAATTCTATTGAGGTTAAATTGTTACAAGTTATCAGCTTAAAATAGAAACAAATTGAGGGTGGCTGGAGTGGTGGTGGGTGGGAG
>NW_028025961.1:0-621 GCF_054177405.1 Leptonychotes weddellii
TAAAGTGTCTACAGTGCTCAAAATTGGTGAAGGATTGAGGAAATAAGTATAGATGTATACTGTTCCTGAGAGTTTGAATTGTTGCAGCCCTTGGGGTGCCTCAGTGGCTCAGTCAGTACAGCATGCAACTCTTGATCTTGGGGTTGTGAGTTCAAGCCCCACGTTGGGTGTAAAGATTACTTAAAATACTTAAATTGTTGCAGCTCTTTAGAGGACAATTTGGCAGAACCCATCAAAATATCAATGAATATTTTTTTTTGGCCCAGCAATTCCACATTAAGTATTAAACCTAGAGAAATATTAATAAGTATGCAGTATCTTCATATTGAAATCATACAGACATTATACCATTGTTCCTTGTGGTAAAAAGTTGGAACCAACCTAAATGTTATTAGCCAGAGATAGGTGAAATTATGGCTCAGCAATTAATATACAGACACTAAGAAGGTTGATTTATATGAATAGGCAAGGAAAGAGAACCATAACATTTTGTTGGATTAAAAAAGTACAGAGTGGAGAATGGTATACATAGTATAATTTATTAAGGTGAATAAATCTGCATATGTATGGGTAGAAGAATCTAGAAGGCCATACACTAAAATACTAATGGTAAGTTTTGTT
>NW_028025962.1:0-621 GCF_054177405.1 Leptonychotes weddellii
GAGGCTCAGAGACTTTGAGCCATATCCTGATCTTATGGGGGAGGCATGGACAATTTGGGATCTGGAGTCCCATAGCCTGGGTTCAAATCTTAACCCCCCTATTTACTAGCTGTGTGACCTCAGACAAGTTACTTCATCTCTCTGAACCCTCATTTCCCCCTCTGTACAATAAAACATCAATAGTGCTTACCTCATAGGATTACGACAAGTCAGTACATGTCAGGTGCTTAGAACCATGTCTACGACAAAGTCAGAAGTCAGCAAAGGCGAGCTACAATTATTACTCCAGGGCTCATGCTTTTTTTCCCCTACCAGACTGTTCTATCTCCCAATCTTCCCTGAGAGATAGGAACACATTACACACTAAAATAAACAAGATTCTATTACAGCAATGATGCAAAATGCTTAGATAAAGAAAGAGAACAACTGTTCAAACTCATCTATTCCACAGTTCTCCCTGAATATTCTCAGGCCAGTAAAGCCCACAAAATGAAGGCCCAGGAAAAACAAGGCTCATGGTGAATATAATGTATATTTAAACCTCTCCTTTTTCTACCCCATCTTCTTCCTTTCCTTTGTCAGTAGGCTCGGAAGGGTAAATGCATCTTTTTTTTTTTTTTT
>NW_028025963.1:0-621 GCF_054177405.1 Leptonychotes weddellii
GGCCAGTTACTTGACTTCCCTGAGTTTGAACTGCCACCTCTTTAAAATGGACAAAATAATCCTACTTCCAGGACCATTTGGGGAGTCAAGAGATTACAATATATGTATCAATCGTATATACCCAGGCAAAGTAGACTATGTAGAACAGTAGTTAGTGCCTAATTATCTGACGCGCCTTGCCAATTCCCCAGATGTGACCGTGACCTCTGGGTTCCAGTGTAGCCCAAGGTCTGCCCCAAGCATCAGGGCCCATATGGATGGAGCCTTCCAGGGAGATCCAGTGCAGCCCAAGTGGACTGTGTGGTGAAGCGTCCTCCTCCTTTTACTTAAGCAGAGCCTCTTTGCTATGGGCAAGATGGATACCCTTAAATCTAGGTCTTCAGGTTTAAAATAAATAAATAAGACCTTCCCTTTTGGCCAAAGGATAATAAAATAACTCTGCTCACAATGCACATTTCCCTGTGGCTGCCACTTTGTGAACAAACCCCCTATTCTAGTCCCTGGAGGCTCCTATCAATAGTCATGGAACTGGCGTCTCTCCCCATACCATCCTGTAGCATTAATGTTTCGTGAGGGAATAATAGGGTAGGAGTGGGCACCAGCTTCTGGAACAGAATAAGG
>NW_028025964.1:0-10694 GCF_054177405.1 Leptonychotes weddellii
TATTTCAAATTCAAACTAAATTTAATATTTAAAAAATCTTTTATTTGTTAGACGTTTGTAAATAACTGCTCACAAATACTGTATTTTATTTCGAGATTAAAAATATTCAGTTGAATTCATCTAATAAAGATTGAGTGTCTTAAAAACCTAAAACAAATTTCTCAGGAAATAAAAATAATTTCAAAGTCTAACTTTTAGTCTCAGAGGTTTATCAAAATTCCTTAAGAAAGACTATGGACTTAAACAGATACATTTGAATAATAATAAATCCAACATGCCTTGGGTATGATATACAGATACAAGCGTACAACCTCACAAAACAAGTCTATATCTTTCTTTAAAACCAGGTGAAGATTAATTTTTTTCCTTAGCTTTACAAGAAAAATGCCACTAACTTGAAAATTAGCAGTTTGGCTGAAATAAAAATGTTTAAAAATTAAGAACAGTAAAGAGAATTATCTAAATAGATATACTTTTGTACTTTTTAAATGATTTTGATTTATATAGGTTTGCCCTTAGGGAGAGCTTCTGATATTTAGATTTGTCTGTGGCTTTTTTTTTTTTTTTGCAGTTCCCAGTTTAACTATGTTAGCAACGAAACATAGCAACTAACAGTTACATACATTTTATGAAGATGTTTCAACAGGTTGAAGTTTCATAAGGCAAAGTTTTAATTTATTAATTTGTCATACTTTTGTTACAAATACTAAAAATTATTTTCTCTATTATAATTGACATATTCAACCTTGTTTTTTAAAGATGTTTTATCTACAATTTTAATAACACATAAAAGCAAGTTTCCATGAAAAATTTGTTGCTAGGATGGGACTATAAGCAATTAGTGATCATGACAAAGACAGTGTAAACCGGATGTCTGTTTCTCAAACGCTGCATCGAGTCTATTATAAATATGCTAGAACTAAATAGAAATATTCTATTTCCTATTCTTTTGGAATTGCACTCATTTAAGCGAGAAAGTAGCAGCCTTACCTTTGATATCTATCAGGACGATGAAATGAAGTAGTAGGAACATTGCAGTCAGTCTGAGGCTGAAGAGATGTTTAATACCAGAAAAATAACAATAGGTTTACAGCAACTGAAGTATTAGATGTATCCTCCTTATACCTCAGAAGGAGTTCTGATACAGTAACTTCGGTGCCTCCCATGCGTCTGAGCATGCTCACAGCTAGAACCTTACTGGCATGAGGGGAGACCGTCTTGTCACTAGCAGCCTATCTTTCTTGCTCTTTCTTTTCTGTTTCATTTTATTTTAAACCTACAGTTGTATTCTTGGTCGTTATTTCATTATAGGATGGACAGAGAGAGACATAAAGAAGACTTCGGTATTATTAGATAGGAAACATTTTTTTTTTAAATCACGTAAGAATTGTTTCCTCTCAAAGCATATAGTGCAATTTGCTCTTACTTAAAATCCAAACATATACGGTTCTTGCATATGAAGGGATATAGATTTACATTGAATAGGTGATGAAACTCTTTATAAGCATGTTTTTTAATGCGAGAAGCAAGTGACAAAAAGCTACTTATTGACAAATACACAGAGAACACCTATTCATGTGCACTTAAATGTTTTCAAATAATATACAGAAAGATAGTAATAATGAAAATATATGGCCTTGGGTTTAACAGTCACTGTAAAACAGTTGTACAATATTTTAAACATTTACTTCCTCTATAACCATATTCCTTTTTTGAAGTGGATCATTTTCTTCTTGCTTTCAATTCTTGTTGCACGCCTATTAGAAAACATTAATTACAGCTTAATTCTTACATCCTGAAAGTGGTTTCTAACACAGCAGAGTTAGTGCAAGTTCAATTATAGGGACTTTTGGTTGATCCTAACGTAATCAGAAAGATTTCTACGAAAGTTCGTTGTAGAATTTTGTTGTCAGAGTATATGTTTTACTAACTGGGAAATGCCTACATAGACATACAAAATAGTTTGTAGTCTTGATTTGGACAGAGGGTTTTGTAAGTGAATGATACGGATTTTCTTGCATGTTATTATTAATCGTGTCGTTAACAATACTGTTTGAAAAACTATCCCTGGATGACTGGCTATTGCTGTCACAAATCATAAGAGATGGGTTTTCATCGTTCTTTCTTTCATTCCAGCCTTTGATAGAATAAGGATTCAAAAGGAATTTGAAAGAGAAACTATTTTATTGATCACATAATGTGCTAGTTCTTTCTCTTTTAAGAAGTGAGCTAGGGGCGCCTGGGTGGCTCAGTCGTTAAGCGTCTGCCTTTGGCTCAGGTCATGATCCCAAGGTCCTGGGATCCAGCCCCGCATCGGGCTCCCTACTCAGCGGGAAGCCTGCTTCTCCCTCTCCCACTCCCTCTGCTTGTGTTCCCTCTCTCGCTGTGTCTCTCTGTCAAATAAATAAAATCTTTAAAAAAAAAAAAAAAGAAGTGAGCTAAATTCTCCAGATACATTTAGATGTGTTCTCCTATTTTTCAAACCAAGAAAGCAACAAAGAGAATCAAGTATAAGATGAGAAGAAAATATTCAAAATCTTTTCTTACATTTCAGGCACTTTTTTTCTTCACTAGCTTTGGAGCCTTTTCAAATAAAAATTTCCATACTTCGCTTACAAAAAATCAGGGTGATCAGTTTTTCTTATATTTTGTGTTCTGCTGTCAAGAGGATGGATGCTGTTTTCTGGTATTGAAATATTGAGCATGAATTTTTAAGTGCAAGTAAATGCCATGAATTGCCCATCACAAATCTAATTGAAGTTTAAATATATAGTCCATGAAAATACAATTTTTAGAGAAAGAAGAAATGTCAAGATTTCAAAGAACTTACTAGACTTCTTCATGAATACTAAGCCTTGGAAATAGATTTAAATTGCTAAAAAGTTGAACCACCATCCCTTTGTTTTAGGCTTTTCAAAGCTAATCTTTGAAATATTAGCACACACAAAATTCAGAACTCAGTAATTACAAACAATAGTTAAGAACAACTTTGGGTCATTATTGGTTTCTGAAGGCAGAAAAGGGCACGTATTGAAACATGTTTCAATTAATATGTTTTAACTTTGATTTATCTAGCGTGAATATCCAGCCTTTTGAACTGAAACCGAAATGGTTAAAATGTGCACAGGGGATAATATATGTGTTTAAATAAGGGTAAATGAATTTACTCTTTCCTTGGAGACACTGCTGGGGAGGAAGTTCCAGATAGTGCTTCACGCAGAGCTGAGAAGAGACTTGCAAACTGATTCAACCCTGGATATTAACTTCAGATTTGCACAAGTGTGCTTTATTGATCCTTGCCTGAATGAACTCATTCCTTCATTCCGGTCCCTGATGAGTAGCACCCATGTTTTCAGCGATAATAGTAAAAGCTCATGTAAAAATAGTATTTACTATATAGCACAATTCAACGTCATTCTGGATAGTTGGAGGGAGTTTATTTACTGAAAGTACTGATTACCTAGTTCTGTTGGGGGTGGAGGTGGGTTGGGGCACTTTCCTAGTTTCCATTGTAACTGTTATTTGTGTTTTAGACACCATTGTTACACATAAAGCTCTGAGCTCCAGAACATAATTTATTTAAATATTGTCAGAAAACCCTGATTTTGACACATTCTTAGAATTATGTGATCAATTTTTAATATAAGCTATAATTCATTATCTTGCCAAACTAATGTTTTCACCAAGATGCTTCCTAAACATTCACTGTGCTTAATGCCAGTATGGCCTTGTAAACACCTGTCGCTTCTACAAATTATCTTGTTTTTTATTCATAAAACCTGATCCATTCGCTATTTACTATAATTTTGGGGTTTGGGGGAAAAGGATAGAGTGATAGTCAATGAATGAGCTATATTAATAGATAAGATTTGTTCTCAAAAAATTTTTGGAATAATAAATATCAGAATTCCAAGCTTATGATAGCAGGTCAAATAATGGCCATGTTCACTTGAGTAGTCTCTCTACCATAAATAAAGTTATAGTAAAGCCTTAATAATTCAGCCATATTAGCTAAGTATTTGTGATGATTATTGTTAGCCTTTCTTCATGAGATTATGTCACTAATTTATCATTCAGTAAGTGATATTTTGAGTAAACTTTTCAGCAGGGTGATAGATCTATAAGCACCCTGTTGGCAGAGCAAACCAGACTGAATCCTATGATCTCATTAGCATAAGCTGTCAGTCAGTTAAACAAATCAGTCCTGATATAGGGCCCATTTTGAACAAGAGAGTCTAAGTTAAGCCTTCTAACTCTGATTTTCTACGTTTAAAATAATTTAAGCCATGCTCCATTTATCTGGGACTCTCAACTCTTGGCAAGTGCAGCTTTTAGGAGCATAGCTATAAAACCAGAGTAAAAAATATCACCAAGACATCCATTACTAGCAGTGTGGTAGATTAGATACTCTGAAAGGTCTTCTTGCTATATAATAGCAAGCTATAGCTATATAATATATATAATATATTTATATATAATATATTTATATATTGTAAAAATACAATTTTTATTGTATTTCTGAAGTCTTTGAAATGAGGGGAATTAAGTATAAGAGGAAAACACAAGACAAAACAAAACCAAAATGCTGAGATGGCAATGAAGAACAGTAAACAAAAGTAAAGGGCAAGATGCCCCTACAAATGAATGTGGATATCAGCACTGCAACTTTTAGACCAAGCCTTGGGTCAGTGGCAAGTTCTGAGGCTCCATGTCCGCCTCCTAAGAGGATACAGCTGAGCACTGTTAACACCATTTAAAACAAACTCGAACCCTGTAGGAAATCTCCTCAGTTTAGACTTTTAGGATTTACCCAGACCAACATCAACCAAACATTAGCTCATTATCAAAGATCAACTGAGCGCACTTGGGTGAGAGTCAGCAGAAATAAAAGCAATAAATTTAAAACCCCAGCAGTTTCAAATATTGAAATGATCAGTTATAGAATATAAAATGTTTAAAGAAAGAGACATATGGAATCACAAACATGAGTAAGAAATAAGAAACCATTCAAAAGAAACAAAAGAGAATTTTTAGAAATGACCAATGTATTGTGGAACATAAGAACTCAATAGATGGGTAAAATAGTTAAGACATAGTTGAAAAAAAAAAGTTGTACATTGGAAAAAGGAGGTGAAGAAACTATCCAGAGGTAGTATAGGAATGAAAAAAGTTAAGGAAGTTAAAGAGATTTGAAGGAAAGCAAGAAAAGTTTTAACATACAGGTATTTAGAGTTCTAGAAGATAGTGAGAATGAAGAAGAGACAATATGTGAGGAGATAATGACTGAGAATTTTCTAGAAATGATAAAATATAAAATTTACAAATATAGGAAGAACAATTTCTAGTGGGCAGTACAAATAACAATAAATCCACTTCTAGACTTTTGGCATTGAAATGGTATAATATCCAATACACAGAGAAGGTTTTAAAAGAAACCAGAGATTCCCGACAAAGAGAGTACTTGAATGCTAGGCTTCTCAACAACAATGATGGAAGTCAGAATAAATAACATAGCACTCAAAGTTCTGAGAAAAAATAGTTGGCAATTAAAACTTGTGTATCCAGGAAAACTATCTTTTAAAGGGAATATAAAATAAAGGCAAGCACAAGATATATTAGAAAGTTAAGTAAGTACCAAAATGAAAGATGCAGATAAGAAGTTCAATGGCATTTCAGGGAAGGGAATAATCCGTTTGAGTTGCAGAGACTATTAGGTAAAGCTTGAGCTCTGCCCATCTTGGATAATGGATTGAAAGATTAGGAAGTAACATCAACTATTCTCACAGTGATATTAAGACACAGTCAAGTAAGGCTGAAGGGAGAAGGAAGTAAACCAGATTCTTGTGTTTGTGTAAAACTGAGAGAACAGTAGGATGGATATTCAAAGAGTGTATCAGAGGAATTATGTTACATTATTGCTCCTAATTCTTCCACTCCCTATGAAAGGATTATACACACCCACTTTTTGCCATGTGACTTGGCAGTATCTCTTATAGGTAGTGTGTATTTCTCTTATCCATTGATTTTTTCCCTTGGCCATGAGACTGGTTTTGACCAATTCGATGCGACCAGATGTAGCATGTGCCACATTCCAGCAGAGGCTTTAAATGTCTTCGTGTTGTGTGGCTTGACCTTTTGTGTTCCCCTACTCCTTAGCCAGAATGAGAGTGACATGCAGCATGCTTGAACCTGAGTTGAGCTAAGCCCAGAAGAGTGACAGATGATCCACAGACCTGTGAGCAAGGCATACATGTTTATTGTGGAAAGCCACAATATTTTTTGACTTTATTGCCGCTGTTTTGATTGCCACAGCAAAACTTGGCTCAAACAGATAGATAGATAGAAGTCATCAGTCCTGTTGTTTATTTTCCAGGACAAAAGCTGAAGACATTGACCTAGAGGCATGCTCTATGTATATTGAATAAGTTAATGCACAAATCCCAAATTTTCTTTTGGAATACCCTCTTCATGATATAGTATTCCTATATTTCTTAGAGTCAGTTATGCAAGGACTACTTCCAGAGATGGCATTCCTGTCACTGTTCACAAAATGATTCCTAAACATTAACTACGTTCTTTGATTTTTCTGAAATTCTGTGTAATATGACTGAACTTCAGTATGCACTTAGTAAATATGTGCTATTTTCTACTGCATACGTATCATGGTCTCTAAGTGCATACCTTTTAAAGCTTCAGGTAACATAAAATAAATTAGAACACTATTTGATGACTGCTTTAATTTTCAAGTCTGTGTGTTGAGTCTACCCTGAATGAATGTACTTTTATTTATAAAGTACGATCATGTATATTGTTGGGTAATGATCTTTGATTTAAGGTGAAAAGCCACAAATAATTTTTATCTGGATTCTTTTTGAATTCATTAAGCCAGCTCTTTGTTTTATAGGATCATAAAACCAGAAACCTGGCAAAGCCCAATGAAGCCCTCAAACCAGCCAGAATGCTCATAATGGCCATTACTCTCATCCTCTTCTCTTACTTCACCTCTCGCTTGAGGAAGAGCACTGATCCGTGCACTGTTTCTTCATAGTGTTACTTCACCTTTTGACAGCTGGATGAAATATCCAGAAAAGCACCCAAAATGTTAGTTTCAGATGGGAGAATGAGCAAAAAGCAAGGCCCCAAGCAATCAATAAATTGGATCATCTTGGATGGCAGAGTTAACTGCTCATTGTTCGGCAACTTGTGACAACTCATGATGGATGTTTTTATTTCATTTGTTGACATAGGCATTCGACAAACACTTATTGAGTTTAACTGTGGTTTAAGCTGAAGTATGAGGGAGTGTGGCTTGTAAGGAGGCCTGGACCTAAGGGGACTGTGGGGGAAGCCAAGAGCTTGTGTGGAATTAGAATGAGCATGTGAAGTGCTTTTTAAACCCTGGAAAGAAAGGTAGACTTTTAGTGGCTGGAAGGGGAGAGCTGTTGAGAAGCTTTAACCAAATAGAAAGGGAGAAAAATTGGCATGGCCACTGTGGAAGGTGAACTGAGGAAGACAGATCCCGAAGGCGGGAGGACCCATCAACTCTACTGCAGTGGTCCACAGGGAGGCATGAGCCAAGGCTGTGGTGGAGAAAATGGCGAAAAGGGAACAAATGCAAGATACATTTAGGAGGGAGAATTGAAGGGATAAGATGAGCAATGACAGGAAAGGGGAGAGGGAAGCCTCAGGTGACTCTCAGATCTTCAGACTGAGCCATTTGCTATGAGAACTAGAAGTTTCTTATCAGACACAGCATTGAGTGAATATTTCCATGTGCTGAATTTGAGGGGACTGAAGGACATCTCGATAGCAATGCCCAGCCAGCAGGTGGAAATAGAAGTTAGAATTCAGGAGTGAGATATAGTGTGGGAAACAAGGAGTCTCATTTGTGAAAATAATTACCAAAAATACTTTACAATAAAGGGATTAAAATGCTTCAATCAAACATTTTAAACCATCCAGTTGCTATATATCAGAAGATAGTCATTAGAAGCTTTATTTAAAAGTCATTAGAATTCCAAGGCGCTCAAGGTACCAGGGTTACATGTAGCTAATTTCAGATTACTATCTCATGAGCATTCATTCTATGAGTAGCCTACATGAGCTCCGTTTGGCTATACCAAAGGAAAAGAGCTAGGAAAAGAAAAATTATAACCACACGGGTAGTAGATGAGATTAGGTAAGTGATTATATGCACATGTGCATATTCAAGCACATATGCAGAAAATTAGGTAGATCCTGTCAATACAAGGCTATTGGTTTTCAGAATGAATAGTTAAGGCACACGAAGCTAACAAATGAGTGGGAGTAACCCCTTAACTTTGTGAAAGTGTTACGGAGTTTTATTTTCACAAGTTTTGAGTTAGCAGCTAACTTTATGATCAAGCCGATGAGCCCAAAGAGCTGAGGCCAAACGCAGTGATTCGTATGTCATTAGCTGGCATATGTTGAACTAGTTTTGCAGTTTAAAAACTGTTTTAATTACTAATTTTAGTAAATTGAGTCTGTTGAAATTTATAACAGATACCAATGACATACTTTATCTATACTTGAATGCTTCTCATTTAATGTATCTTTCAGGAATATGAACAGATTATCATTCAATTAAAAAGTAACCCTTGACTATGATCAATTTCTCACTACATGAAACTCTGAACTCAGGACATACTGCAGAATAGTTGTTGTAAAAACATATTGGATTGCTTTGGATTTGGCAAACCTCCCGCCCATGGGCCAAATTTGGCCCCCCGCTCTAGTTCATCTGCATCTTGGCAAATATTCCCTATGTGAGTTTGGGCCTGCCAAGAGCTTCTGCAGCCCCCAGTGTGATTTTATTGCTGGGATTACTCCATTTGGGGAAGAGTCTGTGAAGGTTTAGTGATGCACTATGGAGAACTGTGCAGTGCAGTTCAAAATGTCAAAGAGCAGCAGAGCCGGCTTCAGGTGACTGCCCCTTGGATAGCAGAGTGTTGGAGAACAGCAGTTAACCCTGGACTACCTCTTGTATGGAAACCACAGGGCTTCTCCCTTGCTTTTACTCCTCCCTTTTTCCTCCCCTTCCACCTTCTTAGCACTGCTCTAGGCACATCAGGAAATACTGCTGATGGAGTAGAGGGGTGATGTTTCCTTCATCAATCTTCCTCTTTATTCTGTGTATTTCTTTCCATTTCCCGTTACCTTTCCTGTCTGTTTTCTTTCTCCCTCCATGTCTCCCTCATTTTAATTAATACAATATGGAGCTCAAATAGATTTTGATTAAAATGATTTTAATTCAATAAAAGAATTAAAATTTCTTTACTGAAAAGACTGTTAGGATTCATGTAATCCATGGGTGAGTTGGTAAATTGCCTGTGTTATAGTTCATGGAAAAGGAAAAGAGAAAATTGTTTTTAAACCTTGATTGACTTCTCTGTTTAATATTATAAGTTCCTGATAGAAAATTTTTTGTTTTATTCCTTATCATTACTTGATGAAATAAATATCATTATTATAAAAATACTAAAACGATTTTTAAGGTACCAGTACTGAAGTAAGCAAAACACTTGCTTTACTTCTTTCCCCAATATTACTTGGCTCTTAAAGGTTTTTTTTAAATACTCAGGGTAGTTAGTCATTTTTGTCTTTTAACTTTTGAAGAGAGAGACCCTTTAAGAAAAATAGCATCCTGATTCTAAGCATAACCATATTATATAAATCAAGAACAGATACGTCCTAAGTAAAGGATACTTAATTATGATTAGAAAAAGTGCTCTGATGCAAGTATTCTCTTAGAATATTCCTCCTTTGAGATGCCTTCCCTAGAGGTTCTTTCCTAACTTGAGGTGGTAAATGTGTGTTGCATGTGCTTTGGGACTCCCTTGGGGTCTCATTGCAAATGAGGTAAGAGGGGTGACTCAGCCAGGGTTGAAGTAGGGGATAGAGGGATCCCTGAAGCTAATTACTGATGGAGAAAAAGCAGAGCTGGGAAGGTCTGGAGAATCTGTTTTTGAGTTATCAAATCCCGGTGTAGCCCACAAAGAAGTGAGCATAAAATAGTTCAACATCAAAATCCGGGAGCAAAACATCGAGAACTTGTATGGGCGAGGTCTGCATCAGATCACACAAGGAATCCAAGGACACAGGACTT
Source organism: Leptonychotes weddellii (assembly GCF_054177405.1). NCBI lineage: Eukaryota > Metazoa > Chordata > Mammalia > Carnivora > Phocidae > Leptonychotes > Leptonychotes weddellii. Next base: position 10,127 of record NW_028025964.1, read on the forward strand.
CTGAGGAGCTGGGAAGAACTTTTCAGGCCCTTGGAAGCTATTCTCTTACCAAATGCCAGAGTAGCTGCAATAGTACTGAACTCCATTACCTCTTAGAGAAATTGGCTATAAGCACAGAAAAGATGTTTCTGAAGAAATGGGAGCCTGCATTGGGCAGAACATGCATTGAAGAATGTTGCTTTTCAAAATTCATGTGGGGATGTGCAGGACCAAATCAGGAATAAAAATAACTCGAGTAGGAGAAATACAAAGACAATAAGACAATACAAAGACAAATAAGGTAGATATGCTTAAAATCAGATCATTGATTCTTTGCAGACATGGAAAGGGAGAAATAGTCCTTCTAGCACACTTTTAATGGAATACAGAGTAATGCTGTGAAAGCTAGCATTTCCAGAGTGGCTGCACCAGCTTGCATTTCCACCAACAGTGTAGGAGGGTTCCTCTTTCTCCACATCCCCGCCAACATCTGTCATTTCCTGACTTGTTAATTTTAGCCATTCTGACTGGTGTGAGGTGGTATCTCATTGAGGTTTTGATTTGGATTTCCCTGATGCCGAGCGATGTT
>NW_028025965.1:0-621 GCF_054177405.1 Leptonychotes weddellii
CCCCCCCCCACACACAATTTATTCTTGATAGTTATTTTATAACAACATTAATGACAGAGAGTGTTATTTTCATTAATCCCAGCATATCGGTGTTTATGACTGTACTTAAATTTTAAAAACGCATACAGATGCCCAGATATGGGAGTGGATGTGTTATCAATGCTTCAAACAAATTCCATTTAAATGTCTTTAAATTCATAAATAACTGTTTGCAATTGCTGCTCACCTTAGTGCTAACTTATTCAAGTGATCTAAATACAAATAGAAAATGCACAGAAGAGTTGTTAATTTCTCCCTTTTCTCTAGAGATTTTTTTATTGAATAAGGTTGTGAAACAATGGTTTTCTTTATGAAAAAAACTCATTAATTGCTTGATAAGTGGATCATATAATAATTAAAAGAATGTCTCCATTTTAATACGTTGATGTTTCAAACTGAATTCCCTCCACTTTATAGATGAGACTGTTCAATTACCAGGTAGAAGGTCCGTGCTGTTCACGTGTGAAGATCTCTGGGACATGTTATGAAATCCCGTGTCCTGAACTATCTGATAGAAACACCACATGGTGAGTTGGAACAAGAGTTAGAGAATAACAGAGATAATTAGCATAACATAAAATA
>NW_028025966.1:0-621 GCF_054177405.1 Leptonychotes weddellii
TATATTAGTATTTTTCTGAACCTTTTAAGATCAAGCTGCAGAAGTGATAACTCATCACCCCTAAACTCTCCAGTGTGTATTTCCTAAAAACAAGATGTTTTCCTACATAACCAGTTATAATACTCCAAATAATAGTACAGTGCCACCTAACCCACAGACCCCATTTACATTTTACCAGTTCTCCCCTAAATGTCTTTTTCCATTCTTTTTTTTTTTTTTTTTAAGATTTTATTTATTTATTTGACAGAAAGAGACACAGCGAGAGAGGGAACACAAGCAGGGGGAGTAGGAGAGGGAGAAGCAGGATTCCCGCCGAGCAGGGAGCCCGACACGGGGCTCGATCCCAGAACCCTGGGATCATGACCTGAGCCAAAGGCAGACGCTTAACGACTGAGCCACCCAGGCGCCCCTCTTTCCATTCTGTCCTGGGATTCTTTCCAGGAATACATGTCTCTTAAGACTCTGTCATTTTGGAACAGTTCCTCAGATTGCAGGGGACGCATTGCAGGGTTTACCCAATATGTGTATTTCTTGCTTTTTACAGTTTTAAAGAGTTCAGGCATTAAATTCAGTAGGCTGACCTCAGCTTGGGTCTGTCTCGTGATTCCTTCTGACCAGACT
>NW_028025967.1:0-621 GCF_054177405.1 Leptonychotes weddellii
TGAAGCTCTCCTTTCCAGCTTATCTCTTCACTCAGGCAATGAAAGGGAACCCGCCCCTGGAGCCAGAGGCCCTGCCCTGCCCAGACCTCCAGCACGCCCAAACCACCCTGACCAGTTTGCGAGGAGCCCCCCACTCACCCCTGCGCAGATGGACCAAGGACTGACTTCTGGAATGCCCGACAATTACCTTTACCTCATTAGAATACTAAAATCTCCACGCAACCAGGAGCACAAGCCCCATTTACATAACATACAACGAAAGTACAGGCCTGTTTCCTTAAGGCACACGCCCACCTCAGGCCCGCCTCCACAGAGGAGGACAGGGCTTCCCCATGTAAAGATCCATCTACCGCCAAGCAAAAGGCGCCATCCACCTGCCTCCAGGAGTCAAGGCTTTGGAAGCCATTCCCGGAGATCTCCTTATCTCTGCCAATAGTTTTCCGGTGGGACAACTCAACCCGGTGTAGTTTCTGATTCACGAAGGAGTGAACTCAGGTGGACGGGTTTCGGGTCCACCGTGGGTCCCCCTGCAAGCTCAGAGGGCTAGGGGGTGCCCGGAAAGAGATCATTTTAGGGCCCCAGCTATCTTCCTCCCTCTAAGCCTTATGGGTTCTAACCGCC
>NW_028025968.1:0-621 GCF_054177405.1 Leptonychotes weddellii
ACAACTCAATTTAAGGTTAACTGATTGCATTTGGAACAGAGTATGGGGATGTTCATGGCTTAGGGGTTGTGGAAAACAATTGAGATCTTGGTGGTGAGCAATTAAGAGGAGGCTTGTAACCTCATGAGAGAAGCAAGCTAAATGGTAGATGAACCAGAAGTTTAAAAGGGAGAATCAGAGAAAGAGACAGTAAAAAACGGTAACTCCTACGGTGGAAACAAATCTCAAAGTTTCTCTTCAAAGATCACCTCGCGGGGCGCCTGGGTGGCTCAGTTGGTTAAGCATCTGCCTTTGCCTCGGGTCATGATCCCAGGGTCCTGGGATCAAGCCCCACATCGGGTTTCCTGCTCAGCAGGGAGCCTGCTTCTCCCTCTCCTCCTGCCCCTCCCCCTGCTTATGCTCTCTCTCTCTGTCAAATAAATAAATAACACCTTAAAAAAAATAACAACACAAAGATAACCCCTACGAAGGGGACCCAATTTAATGGGTCAGACTGTGAAGCAATTTATGCCCCAAGGCATTGTCAGAAACAATAGAGCGATCCGCCAGCAATGAGTGGAAGCTAGCAGCAATTTGTGATATCAACAGAGGCAGTCAGCTAATAGAGAAATCAGGGAAGAG
>NW_028025969.1:0-621 GCF_054177405.1 Leptonychotes weddellii
GTTCTGACAACTTACAATTATGGGTGGCTTTCACGGTGTCCTTGATTTTCAAACCAGTGTGTTCTCAGCTTTGATAGGAACAACCAACATGCAGCACGGTTGAAACAAATCCATGGGCTGCAGCATCAGTGACAAGAGCAATAGTCTTTGGGGCTAACCAGGTGAGATGAAGGAAGAGAGAAGTCGCTGGCCCTAAAACTCTAGATGCTCTCATCATGTAAATAACTCTGGCACCATTTTTCAACAGCTCCTGCAGTAAAAGAGCTGCTGAGAGATCCAGCCACCTCTGTGCTTTCATCTTCGTAGGAAATGAAACTTGTTAAGTTACGCTTTTACGTTTGCAGGAAACAGCTGCAGTGAATCTAGGTTTATGGCAGGAACAATCCAAGTCACAAGATGGTAGAAAACTTTATTAAAACTTATTACATGAAGCAGACACATGCATTTTTTTTCTTTTAATTAAAGTTGAAATTTTAAAAACTCTCATGTGAGTCTAAGGTGCTTTGGTTTGAGGACCACTGGTCTAAATTCCTTCTGTGGAATCCAAATAATTAAGACAAAATTTATGTAACTTCTTATCACTTTAAGCAGTTCCTAAAATACACTTTTGCATCATAAAGA
>NW_028025970.1:0-621 GCF_054177405.1 Leptonychotes weddellii
TAAAGATGATTATTTCATCACCATTTTTCACATAAATCCCAATAATCACTGAGGCTCTCTAAGGAGCCTCACACATCTGGACCCCTGGCCTTCTTCACCCCTCGCTTCCCCTTCTCTGCTCTCACAGTCTATATCCCTGATCATAAAAAGAAACAGCCAAAAAGAAAAATCACATATTACACAGGTTCAAAGGGTACAGACTCTTAACTCCTCCCAGTGCTAAGGATCCCCTGGATAACTTTTCATTGCTTTAGGATCCCCCACACCACACTTCCATCCCAATGCTGCTAGAAGATCAAGATGATCTCACTATCAGAGGTAAACTTGGTTACATGATTACTTCCAAACTGCTTAAAATAAATATAAGTCCTTTCAGAAATCTCTCAAACAGGTGTCAGGAGTTTATTACTTTTCATACATGAAAATAACTTGCACACCCTCTGTGTATGTCCCACTCAAACCACCACGGGTATGATTTGTGGTCTCTCTTCTACCACTTATCTGCCCAAAATCTCTCCAAAGGAATCTCAGGCTCTCTACTTTCCTTCTCATCCCCTGCTCTTCTCCTAACACATTTTTTCTTTCCTGATTTGAACCTCACTTTTTCTGGTAAAGAATTTT
>NW_028025971.1:0-621 GCF_054177405.1 Leptonychotes weddellii
CATTCTATGAGTGAGCCTCTCACATGCTTAAGAACATCCCTGCCTCCTCTGATCTCGTGGAATGTTTTAAGTAACTGGCCTTGCTTCATAAGCCCTGTCATGGAATCCCTTGACCATCCTGGATCTTCTCTAAGAATCCCATGATACCTGCTGGTGGTACCATGTGCAAACAAAAGAGACCGACTTGGTGGTAGACACAAAGCTGGACTCTCTACAGACATTACCTCATCCAGGCCCACCATACATCTGTAAGGTAGGGAGCAAAACCCCTGTTTGGCAAATTGGGGCACTGAGGCCCAGAGAGGTTACATGCTTATAAGGTCACAAACAGATTGAGGATTGTCTGACTCCAAAGTTTTTTACATATCTCTTTAAAAGCCACACTATAACAATCTGTCCCATGAATATCATGAGCCCTGGAGCTAGATTTGGGGGTTTAGTCAGAATATGTCAAAAACATTACAAAACAGACATTTGGTCATTCATCATCATTTCAACATACACTTTTGAGCATCTACTATGTGCCAGGTACCATGCTAGGCAGTGAGGACAGAGTCCCTGTCCCTTCTTTCACGGTTCAGTGTAGTATCAGCTGAGACTCTTCTATCTTGGGGTTGGGCC
>NW_028025972.1:0-621 GCF_054177405.1 Leptonychotes weddellii
AAATCACTGTGGTGTTTAACAACTCGCTCTTCCTCACTAGACCTCACCCCCCATTCTGGAAAGAGGATTTCTCTCACTTCTAGTTCTTCTGCTGTGTAAACCTATCTGCACTATTGGAAATATTTTTTAAAAAGGTAAGTAAATAAACCAAACAAGTGGCTTTCTCTTCATACAAAGGAATGGCATTATGTCTCAAGGCTGATTTGACATGAATGGCAATGATATCGGCTAGAAAGTAGGAGCAGTAGAAGGCTGAGTCCTTGTAAACACGGCTTCTTTCCTGACCTCCTATTCCGCATTCAGGATCTAACAGACACTTCACAGAAATGGTGATACAACATTATTAGTATTCAGGTAGATAAAAATTAAAACCTCAGTGCTGTACCTTGACCCACCTAAATAATGGCCAAAATGAAAGTGATTCACGATCTTAACATCAAGTACTTGTGTGGATGTGAAACAATAATAGCTCTCAGACATCAACAACAGAGATCAGAACTGACGCACAACCTTGGAAAACTGTGTGGCAGGATCTACTACAGTTGGACCCAAAATTCTATCCCTACCTCTACATCCAATACAAATGAGTGACTATGGACATCCCAAGCTTGTACAAAAATG
>NW_028025973.1:0-621 GCF_054177405.1 Leptonychotes weddellii
GTGGACGACGTATCCGTGGACAGAGGGGCTGGATGGTCTGTGGACGACGTATCTGTGGACAGAGGAGCTGGACGGTCCGTGGATGACGTATCCATTGACAGAGGGGCTGGATGGTCTGTGGACAACGTATCCATGGACAGAGGAGCTGGACGGTCCGTGGACGATGTATCCGTGGACAGAGGGGCTGGACGGTCCGTGGATGACATATCTGTGGACAGAGGAGCTGGACAGTCAGTGGACAGAAGAGCTGGACGGTCATGGAGGATTTGACCGTGGGATCTGCTCTGTTTTCGCCGGCATCCTCCTCTCCGGCCTCTGTGGTTTCTTCAGCCTGTCCGTGCTCCCTCCTGTGACCCCACTCACGTGTAAGGGGTTGGCTCCACGCTCACGGCGGGCACCTAGTAAATAACACCGAATGAAGAGAAAACACTCTATAAATAAAATTGCCTGGTGGTGACTGACTCAGAATGGGGGGGTCACGTTCTCCCTGCATCTTCTATCCGTGACTCTGAGTCTGGAGTCAATTTGCCCTCTGTGGTGTCCCGAGGTGCTGCGTGCTGGACCACGCAGGAGCCCTTCCTCTGTCTCTGCTCCCTTCCTGCTGCCTAGACAGACAGCCCC